>NW_005880075.1:0-6566 GCF_000147115.1 Myotis lucifugus | reverse complement strand
CCGACTGCCGGTGGGGGAGGGGTGGAGGGAGTGGGCCTAAGCCAGCAGTTGGACATCCCCCGAGGGCTCCTGGACTGCGAGAGGGTGCAGGCTGGGCTGAGGGACTCCCCTCAAGTGCATGAATTTCGTGCACCGGGCCTCTAGTTGTTATATGAGCAACACTTAAGTTTCTATTTTGTATAACTACTGTGATTTAGAGGTTGCTTATTACAACAGTTAGCCTACCTTACCTAATACATTCCTGTAATATAAATACATATGCATGACAATGCACTTACAGATACTTTTACCATCAAACCAATGGTACACACAGGGAGCACTCCAGGAGTCTAGAAGAGACAAGATCTCAGAAGGCTGGAGAAGCCCTGGGTGACTTAACGAAGGAAAATGGAATGTGAAAAAAAGAAAAGCTAAAATAAACAACAACAACAAAAAGAGCAAGGAAGACATTCCAGGGATGAGTCAAAGAAAAAAAATCTTATGCAAATAGAATTTAATTTCACAACAAATTAATCAATCAAAGTAAAGAGTTCCCTTAGGAAAATAATGAATTTTGTGGTAGAAGACATAATTTGATACCTTATTGAGACTTTCTTAAAACAGACTGGGTTGATTTTAACTTTAAATTTTCTAAAATATATTTCATAATATCACTTTGTTACTCAAGAAATATTTTTTTTAATCCTATGCAGAATAGTCTAGTAAAACTGTATAAATGAATTAAACCAGAATGACTTAAAACAGATAAATCAATTTGGAGACAATTACAGTAGTTTGGCAAAAGAAAATGAAGGTCTGGCCCTAGCTGGATAGAGTGTCAGCCTTCGGACTGAAGGGTCTGGGGGTCAAGAGAACATGCCCGAGTTGCGGGCTCCATCCCCATAGAGGGTGTGCAATGATTCTCTCTCATCACTGATGTTTCTCTCTCTCTCTCCCTCTCCCTTCTTCTTTGAAATCAATAAAAATATATTTTAAAAAAAGAAAATGAAGGTCTGAAATAGAGATTTTGAGAAACAAAAGGGAGAAGAAAAAAAAGATAGCATTTAGGATGTACCCATCATTCATCAAGTTCATTCACATTTAATCCTCCTTAACATGTTATGGGGATAACATCATTTTTACTAATGTAAAAGTAGGCTTAGAGAACTGAACTAACACATTCAAGTTTTCACACTGATGCAGGCTAGACCTAGAATTAAAACCTAATTCTGTTACTCTTTGCATTCTCAGAAAGAGAACCATTGTGTACTATAATTAGGCTTTAGCAGGTGCCATTTGGGGGCACTTAGAACAGTAGTAGAATGATCAGAAAGCATGACAGGAGAAGGAACAGTTAGAAGAATAAAGAAAATAGGAAAGCAAAGTATTGCTGGACTCAAAGAGAGAACGAAAGCAAAGAAATAAGAGTTTAGCTAGTGAAAGCAAGAGAATTGAGAACAGCTTTCCTTTTTTTAATATATTTTATTGATTTTTTACATCGAGGAAGGGAGAGGGATAGAGAGTTAGAAACATTGATGAGAGGGAAACATCGATCAGCTGCCTCCTGCACACTCCCCACTGGGGATGTGCCCGCAACCAAGGTACATGCCCTTGACCGGAATCGAACCTGGGACCCTTGAGTCCGCAGGCCGACACTCTATCCACTGAGCCAAACCAGTTAGGGCGAGAACAGCTTTCTTTGAACAGAGAACAAATATGTGCTTATTTCTAGACCAAAGAAAATCAAGCAGAGGTCAGGACTAATGATTTTAGGGAGAAGAGGGGTAATCAAGGAGAACCTCTCATGCCTTGTTTAGTGTTTATTGCTCTTTTTCTCTTGTAAACCCACAAAGGCTTCCTAGTTTATGCCAGACTCAATATTCATCTATAGTGTAGTGAAAAAAGCAGAGAGGGAATATATAACATTATATATATAATGCTAAGTGTCTCTCCTATGGTCTGACTGGGTGCTATGATGCACACTGACCACCAGGGGGTAGATGCTCAACGCAGGAGCTGAGGTGCTGCAGTGACTTGGCAGTGGCGGTTCTCAGGTGATCCACCCTGAAACCAGAGAGAAAGAAGCCCGATTCTTCATGGGCCACGTGATTCTACGTTTGGCCATGGGTTATGCTGTTGCTGGGGCACTGTTGGCCCCGAATCTGGTTTACTGAACACTTGTGTTTGCATTCCACACCCTGTATGACAGCAACTTTGCCGAGTGCCTTCTCACACTCCGGGACCCCTCAGGGGATGTTGGAGAGCTGGTTTCAGCCCACTCCCTACAGGCCAGACGGAGAGACCCCACCTGCCAGAGAGACCCCTCACTCCACAGACGCTGGGGAGGGACCGCAGGAAGTTGGCTGCAGGGCATGTCCAGCACATCTCACCCAGTCCTGCCTCGCTGGCCACCTTCTAATTAATTTCCTTTAATGTACACGAATCCATGCACCAGGTCACTGGTATTTATATAAGATCAGAACTGCTGATAAGTGGCCAGGTGAGCTTGATCAAGTTTCCAAACTGTGGTAGTCTTTAGGGCTTATCACAAACATTCCATTCAGCTCTTTCTGGGCACAGGGTAGGATTTTACTTTCCTGCTTTCTCTGAAGTTAGGCATGGCCATGTGACTTATTTAAGCCAATGAGATGTGAGCAAACGTGGCAAAGAAGCATTAAGAGCCTGTGTGTGATCCACCACATCTCCTTCCTCTGCCAAAGAAATCCTAAAAGCATGTATTAGGATGAAGGTTCCATTAACTTTGGTTCTTGAGTGCAATTTTGACAAGATCCTTCTTGCTAATCTAGACTGAGCAACAAGCGTGAGCAAGAAATAAATCTTCACTATGGTAAGCTGCTGAGATCTGAGATTGTTTGTATTTCTGGCACAACGAAACCTTTTCTGAATGATGTAACACACATTCTCATGTTCAGCTTCTATTTCATCCTTAAGATGAGATGGTTGCAAAAGTTTGGTTTTTGTTTTATATTTTAAAAACAAGTAAGACCTTTAAAACAAAATATTGCTCATGAGATATAATACAAGGATGGGCAAAAGTAGGTTAACAATAATAATAAGTAACACATTAATTAATTAATAATACAAAAATAAACTCTGTTTCGCATACTCACAACTGTAAACCTAACTTTGCCCACCCCCGTATAGAGGGACATTGATTAAAGCAGGTCAGAGTGCCCAAAGCATGAGAACTTCTAAGTTTTCACTTGGCAAATTTTCAAAAATCACCGGAAGAAATAAGCTCAAAACTGCCCTTAAAACCTGGCAAGGTTATTTTTAATGAAAAGCATTATGCTAGGCACCATTCTCAGAGATTCAAAGGTGAATATGACACAATGTCCACCACCAAAAAAATTAAAATCTAATGAAGAGCATAAAAACCAGTGCACAAATGTCTATACTGCAAGGCAGAATAAGTTTCATTCGTAGAATTTCCCAAACATATTTTTACCACAGAAAATTTTAAGATTATATTGATTTGACAGGAGCACATCCAAACGAATGCAGGCTTGAATTTTGGTGGTAGCCAAAGTGCTCTCATAGACAAATTTATTACTCCAAGAAAATACCAAAATGCAATTTGTTTGTCTGATAGCTTTATTTCACAACAAATAACAAATTTTTAAAAAATTAAAAATTATTAGTCTTTTATCAAGAGTAATATGTAGATTAAAATGATCAAACAAGATGCTCAACTCAGACCAATAATCATCAAATAGACATGTGTCAAGGCGCTGGTTGGTTGGGAATTATTGCCTGTGTATCTCTATGATGCACAAGTACAATGTCAGGTTTTCATGTGTCAAGTAGTCACTCTGGAAACTTCTAGTAATTACTTGGTGCAGTACAATTCTGAAGGGAAAATTCCTGCGTAAAATTTTTTAAAAAAAATTTAATAAATGTATTATTTGTTTTCCTATCTTTTTAAAAATATATTTTAGAAAAAAATATATATATATTGTTCCTTATATTTTGGAAACACTACCCTATATATGTGGGATATAGGAGAGTACAAAAAAGGTAAAGATAAAAGATTAAAGATGTTGCTTCATGGATAAGGTAGTATTTGAGTTGAGCATTAAAAGAAAGGATCTTCAAAGGACAAAACTTCTAGAAGAACAACACAGTATTATCCAAAGCACAGAGACAGGCAGAGTCAGTAATGTTCTTTGGCCAGAATTTAAGTCACATGAAATAGAGTGATGAGATTTAAAACCTATAAAGATACCTTTGCTTTAGAGGACAGAAGGCTATGAACGCCGAGATAAAGAGGACCTCATTCTGCAGACAATGGAGAGCCATTAACTGTCAGTCTTGACTTGTCCATGTGCCACCCAGACTTGGGCACCAAAGATCTTCAGCAGAGAGACCTGCCTTAAGTCTGCCCCAACCAGACAGCCAGCAAACAAGTCAGACACATCAACAATAAAGCTTGAATTGTAGCTCCCTGCCTTGGCAGAAATGCATGACTATCCACCAGAAATGTGTGCTCCCCCTGCCAGGGTGTGGAATTGTCACAGAGATGGTTGTTGAGCCAGAAACTATACTTCCCAGCCACCCTTCTATCAGATGTGGCCACAGGACAGATCTTCATCAAGAGAATGTGAGCAAAAATGGAGCACATCACTTCAGCCAAGATTGTTAAGAAGCAGCCACGCTCCCTCCACTGTCCACTGGTGAAGAGCAAAGGCCTCATAGTATCTAAGGAAAAGCAGAGCCACAAGGTATTGCTCTCCTTGGCTGTTGACCAGGGGCCTCCTTCAGTTCCCTACCAGGTGACCCTCTTCTTCAATTAAAGAACAAAAGAAGAGTCGGGGGTGGGGAAAGTCAGAAAGACAGAAGTCAAAGTCTTTTATAACCTAATCCTGAAGCATCACCCCATTGCATTTTCCATATTCTATTTTCTAGTCACTAGATGTAGCCCACATTTAAGAGGAGGGAATTACACAAAGAGCTTTGGGAGCTCTGCAAAATTTATTGTTTTTATTTTATTCTTTCTTGGTGACCTTTAAAGCATGGGGAAAAGTGTAGACCAGGCTACTTAAATAATTGAT
Organism: Myotis lucifugus; assembly: GCF_000147115.1. Classification (NCBI taxonomy): domain Eukaryota; kingdom Metazoa; phylum Chordata; class Mammalia; order Chiroptera; family Vespertilionidae; genus Myotis; species Myotis lucifugus. The sequence continues at coordinate 1,515 of NW_005880075.1, read as the reverse complement.
AAATTGACTCCTTTGCCCTACCAGCAAGCTTCTTAAGCACGAAATTTTCCAAAACAAAAGAATTAGCCAAGAAAAAGAAAACCCAGCTAAATGCAATTCCCTAAATAAAACACCCAACATAGAGTGAGATTAAGATAGGTCTTTCTCTTCTCCCCCTCAGAATACTCATCCTCTAATTGCTGAATTGAACTCCCAATGATACACCTCAATATCTCGAGACAGCAACGGCGGCTAGCTAACAGTAGTATGTCAACAGAGAGTGGCGGGGGGGGGGGGGGGGTGCTTGTGGTGTGCCCTGAGTGCCAGTGATCATGCTGTCTATAGAAAATCTTAAAATGATGACAAAACCGACTAAAAGTTGGTCTGCTTTTATTTTATCACCATGTACCAACAATTCTAAACAATGTCAGTAATATTCTTCCAGAGTGGACTACTCCACACATCATCATTTTCCCTTGGTTCCCAACTGGATCATCAGAATGAACACATAAAAAGAGGTTAATGTAAAGATGTATGGGGTAATAAAGGATGCTTGCAGGAGAAGCTTGGCAATTTGTTCCAGGTACCCTCCTACAGAGCCATTAACTGATCCCCAGTATATAGTAATACAAATATTCACTGAGCTAGGGCTTCTTACAGAAGCTTTCTTTAAAGGTTTCTCTACCCACACTCAATACTAGAATAAGAAAACTATAATATCAAGCATTTATATATTAATGAATCAAATTAAAATTGTTCTTTCCTGTCATACACCCCAACCTAAGGTGGAAGCAGGTTTCACAGAATACTAGTGGCTTTTTCTGCTGCCCAGAGGATTATTTGGTACCTGGACAATGAGACAAAAGCATCAAATCCAAGGTTTTTGAGGCTAAACAAATTGAAGAGCAACAAAATCATTGATCAGGAACCAAGAAGAGTGTAAAAGTGGTGATCTTTATACATATAGTTTGAGTTCTTCTGGTCATTGGGGTTTTGTATACAGTAGGCAATCAGTGTTGAAAACTATGTTTTATAGACTTTGTGGGCTAGTTATATAGGGATATGTGTGAGCTTTATTGTTATTGCTTTTTAATTACCCCTCTGGAACCATGTGGGCAGACAGGTGTTAGGGTTAAAAATTCATATGGTATGTGATAGGATTTGGGTGAGGAAATGGAGCAGAAGGGATGGACATTTTAACAGCTTGTAAGGTTTCAGAAGTGAAAAGGGAAGAGAGAGATGCATTTTGCTTATTGAAATATACAGTTGTGCATATTGAAGAATCAAAAGGTCTAGTTCTAAAGTTAAAGAAGAAATAAGAAGGCCAAAGATATTTTGTAAGGACTGAGACTGTGTAAAATGGGGGATTTTTTTTAATCTAAGGTTTTTCTAACTAATTAGCTCAAGGATAGATTAATTCCATTATTAATCAATAAATCAATGTAAGACATGGAGAGAAAAAAGGAAATAGATTCCTGTTGTAATTCTACTTCTTATGAGCCTGTCTGCATCTATTTATTTATTCAGCAAACATTT
>NW_005880074.1:0-6568 GCF_000147115.1 Myotis lucifugus | reverse complement strand
TTCGCTATGTGTTTCTTGTCGTCTTGCTCAGTGCTTCTTGTATAGCAGTATGTGGGCGGATTTTCATGGCGCTGACGTTTTCATCCATTTTCTCAACCGAGTCCTCCTCAGTCAGGTGGACAGAATCCTAGTGCTTTGTGTAATTTGGTCCCTTCCCTCCCTGCACGCTCTTCCCTTGAGTAAACTCTTACCACACAGGTTCTTACTCTGTGGCTCCAACAAACCCCAGCTGATCCCCCTCGGCTTGACTCACTAGCCCCGCCTAGAATCATCTGCCAGACACTCTTGAGGCGGCACCCTTCACTCCATGCAGGTCTCTGCTCAAAAGTCACCACTCAGGCCTTCCCTGTCCCCCGTCCACCAATCCCTTCCCCCCTCCCCCCGGTGTCCTTTCCTGTCATGTCCATGACGGTCTTTCATCTTCCCTGCTCACTGCTGAATTCTTGTTGCCCAGAACAGTGCCTGGCACAGAGATGGCACTCAATAAACACTTGCTGAATGGAAAATAAATATAAATGCTTACTGGACTTTACAAAATCCCAACCTGCAGAGAAATCCGAATTATCGTGGTGGTATAGGAACACACAGGCGTGGGAGGGCCTGCGTGAGGACGTCACGTGGGTGCCGTGCACATTTGTCAGGCTCTGCAGCACAGTACAAAGCACAAAAGAGGAAAAAACTCTGACCATATCATTGCTACTTTCCAATTTAGTGCAAGAACTAGGAGTGCACACTATCCCAGACTCCCCAATCTATTTGTCCTGCTAAATTACCATCTGACCCCGCACACCCTTGCTTAAAACTCCTCAGCGACTCACCCTGCCCTGAGGATAAGGCCCGCAATCCTCGCGGAGGTCACACACAACACCCTGATCTCACCTATTCGCCGTACCATCTTCATCTCTTGCCTCTTCACACACTGGGTGCCACATTCCGCACAAGTGGAAATGCTGGGTCTTCTCTCAAGACACAGTTTCTTTTGCTTCTGAGTTTTGGTTCATTCCATTTCCTCACCTATAACACTTCCTATCCCCTCCTGCATCAGGAACTTCTGCATCACAAACCTCCCCAATGTCCTTCAGTGGCCCTTCACATGTCTCAGGTTCCTGCAGGAGGAGAAGGCAGCCCAGTGTGCAAGTACTTTCAACTCTTGGCCCCTGTCGCGCTTGCTAACAGTCACTGATGAAAGAAAGACAGGGCTAAGTCCAGACTGAAGGGGTGGAAAAACAAATTCCACGTGATGGGAGCAGTGGTAAAATCCCAATAAATTAGGGCAAACACGTGAGGATGGGGAATTACTGTAGTTCTTTCCCCCTCTTTGTCAGCTCCTACTCACCTTCTGCTCTCAATCTAGACAGATTCTCCTAATCCCTAGCGTGAGTGAGCAACCTCTCCCACAAGACCTCACCTGCATCACTGTTATTGCCTGTATTACTCTCCATGCCAATGAGTGAATGAATACAGTGATATGGTACATGCTGGACCTCCCATGCATAGCTGGTGGGCTGTGCTCTCCACTTTATGGCAGCGTGGTATCAGCCTTCCCTAGTGACACGAAGGTCTCTGAAAGGAGCAGGGAGTTCTGGTTTCTGTTTTGTTTTCAATGCCTAGTATAGTACCTGGTTTTTATTTTATTTTATTTTATTTTATTTTATTTTATTTTATTTATTTATTTATTTTTTTAAAAAATATATTTTATTGATTTTCTACAGAGAGGAAGGGAGAGAGATAGACAGTTAGAAACATCGATGAGAGAGGAACATCGATCAGCTGCCTCCTGCACATCTCCATCTGGGGATGTGCCTGCAACCCAGGTACATGCCCTTGACCGGAATCGAACCTGGGACCTTTCAGTCCGCAAGCCGACGCTCTATCCACTGAGCCAAACCGGTTTCGGCAGTACCTGGTTTTTATTTCTTAAAAATACCTGTGAAATAAACACTTAACTATAATAAAAGTAAAATTGGGTAAGTTCCATTTTAAAAAAGACAAGAATATTCTTGAGATTCCTGCAAGACCCAGCAGGCTGCAAATAGTTAGCAAGATCTGAAATAGTATAAAATTAACTAAAATAACAATGAAACACCAGAGGGGAAGAAAAGAAGAGAAAACCAGCCAGAGAAAGCAGCACTTCCTTTTTATTAGACTCACAATGCCGTTCTGAAGCCCAACCTCTCTCTGTAAAATGCGTCTTTCTTATTAATGTCCCATTGGAAAGCAGACAGACTTAGTCTGCACTGTATCTCTGTGGTGCACCATCAAACCAGTCCAGCATCTCACAGAAGAGCTCTGTGGAGGCTGGCGGTGATCAACCGGCCTCCTTCCTTCACACACACACACACACACACACACACACACACACACTCTTAAATATGTACACACATACTCTTTTTTTTTTTTTTTTTTACAAAAATAATATAACAGGTTTACACAGATCTATTAAGTCTTTAAAGTTTCACAGCAAGGCCTATGCTTCATTATAAGCATTTTTTACTTTGGATTAAAGTGGGAACTCTAGGCCTAAAAATAGATTTAAAATTACTGAACAAAGGCCCTATAGCAACACAGACATAATAAGTATTGATCATCAGACAACTAGAAGTATTCTGTGGTTGTCCTTATGCTAGTCCTACTCCATATCCCCATCAATTATTTTCATTTTAACTAAAATACAAAAGTAAAATAGTTCACTGAAATAATCTTCTATTCATTACAATAGCATATACACCAAATTATACTAACTGCATGATAATCTCTATGTACCAAGACTGTATTTTTGTTATACTTCATTAGAGATGGTATCCAACTATCAACCACACAAAAGGAATGCATACTGAACTACAAGGGAAGGAGAGAACAATAATTTTCAGGCTATCTTTTTACATGGCACCCAAAACAAAACAAGTAAGAGAAGCCTTACAAGATACTAGTAGGTATCAAACTAATTTGCAGTGACATTTAATATAGTCTTATCAGAAGGAATACATTTAGGTCATATATGGAAAAACACATATCTATGTGAAACTCTAGGATTTCTCCTAGAATATTAAAAATGCTCATCGAAAGTTAATTAGCATAATAAAAATGGTGACCAGGTCATTGAATAAACAGAATGCCATTTAATATATTAAGAACACAGATTCTGGGAATAGATTCTACCTCCCAAACACCCAGAAATCTGAGTTAACAGATTCTCTACTTTGCATACTTGATACTAATAAAAATAAGAAGTGTTTGCACAGACTATAAATGCAAGGCAACAGCCTAAGGGACAGTCACAGAAAGAATAAATGAACACAATCTTGAACACAACAGAGTGAGTACAGAGAGCTCCTGCATTTTTTGGTCCCCAACCCCACCCCAAGGGCCATCTCTTTGGAGAAGAAATCTTTCAATAGTTCAAGCCCACGACCTCGGACCCCACAAGCTACTACCCTTCCCAAGCTTGGCACCAGAAAGTCTTTCAGATGCCAGTACGACGCTTGATCATTCAACTGGACAGGCCCTCTTCATGCCTCCCAGGTTCCGACCAGCAGAACCTCCTTCCCACAGAAGGGGTCAGCACTGCCTTTGAAGTCACAATGGGGTGGCCCAGGAAGAACTAGAAGAAGGAGGTATCTGATGAAAAAGCACCTGCCAGTCGGAAATCCTCTTTGGTGAGAACACTGTACATGCGCTGAGGCAGAGCTAGGGAGTAGGGGGCGGGGCGGGGCACGGTGGTGCGCAGAATGAGTTCCCGGCCAGCAGGGGGTGGGAAGTCTGACACAGAGTTCTGCCTTCTCTCCTCTGCAGAGCCCATTCTCTTCAGTTCCTCCTCAGGTGGAGCCATGGCTGCAGCCTTGAATAGAATCAAATGCTAAATTCAAGATCAAGTTGGTGCTAAACTTACATCACTAGGAAGGCCAGATGAATAAACATGATAAATACAGAAAAATGTTCTACATTATTCAGTAATGTTGTCAATTATGTTATGACTACTCGAGAACACAACACAGAAAATACAAGAGGTTTGAAACACGACATGAGCAGTCAGAGATCACAAATAAATTGGGGAGAGAGACAGAAGGGATAATGACTACCGGGCAATCTGCTTCGAAAAGTGGGGCCATATTCACACATCTGATGAAGAGGGAAAATGTGCTGGTTTCTGTGTTTCTTCTAGCAAAGACCCAAGAGAGTCTGATGTCCTCAGTCAAGCAATGGAGTTGGTTCTCACAGAGGCTAGAAAGGTGTTTTTTATGCTGGGTTCTAATTCTTTTTAAGGTTCACTGGTCGAATTAAAACTGGGGATAGTGGTATTGTTAGCTGGGCAGCTAATGTGAGGTAGTAGTGAGGTCTATGTAATGTAGCAATGGCAACGAAAGAGAAGTTCTCAATATCAAAGGCATCTATTTTCTCATTAAAATTGCATAAAATACATACTCAATTAGTCTTCATTTTAACTCTGATCACTATAGTTGTTTCATTTCTCTGATCACTGTATTTCTTTCAGAATACCCCTGATTTGGAAAAAAAAATTTTTGGCAATGGAAATATGAAACTATGTTATACAAGAATCATCAAGAAAGGTATGTCAAATCCAAACTGTTAAAGTGGTCATTAGTCTTAATGATCTCACGAAGTTAGAGGGAGGGGAAGGAACAAGAAACTATGAGGGACAAGGCTGTTTGTTACCTCATCAGAAGATTCAGTCAGCTTGAGAAAGGGTGAGAAAAGAAACAGTGATGAAAGGGAAACAAAAACAAGCAAGATGGTTTTAAAAAGAGACAAGGAATTTCAAGATTATTTCAGACAGCATGCACTATATTAAGGAACATGATTCTATCAAAAGAATTATCAAGACAAACATACAACACACCTAGTTATCAAACTGAGCAGACATACCCACTACTCATGCATCTGATGGCTCAACAGGTGATGTACAGAATGTCACTTAATGGGAAAATGATTTAACAAAAATCTACCACTTTCAAAAAAGTAAGTTTTTATTGATTTTTTTTTAAGAGAGAGAGGAAGGGAGAGGGATAGAGAGATGGAAACATCAATGAGCGAAATATCATCTATCGGCTGCCTCCTGCACACCCCCTACTGGGTGAGGATCAAGCCCATAACCTGAGCCTGTGCCCTGACCAGGAATCGAACCAGTGACCTCTTCATTCATGGGTCCATGCTCAACCACTGAGCCATACTGGCCAGGAAAAGAATCTATGAGTTTTACTGAAAAATTAAGATGCTAAAAAAATGTGTTCATGTTTTGAAAAATAGATAATCCAATAGATTTAAGGAAAGGTCTCAGAGTTATTCAATTTAGCAAGAATGAAGCAAAATCAAATCAGTGGTTTATTTGCTGAATCCATTTACGTATATACCACTGAAACATATAATCATGAAGTTAATTAAAATGTATGATTTTTTTTTTCCTCTAGCCGGTTTGGCTCAGTGGATAGAGTGTTGGCCTGTGGACTCAAGGGTCCTGAGTTTGATTCCGATCAAGGGCATGTACCTCGGTTGCAGGCTCCTCCCCAGCTCAGGCCCTGGTCAGGGCTTGTGCAGGAGGCAACCAATCGATGTGCTTCTCTCACATTGATATTTCTCTCTGTCTTTCCCTCTGTTCCACTTTCCCTAAAAAAAAAAAAAAAAAAAAAAAAAAAAAAAAAAAAAAAAAACATGGAAAAATATCCTCAGGTGAGGATTAACAAAAACAACAACAACAACAACAAAAATGTATTTTTTTTTTTTTGGTTAATTCTCACCAATGGATATTTTTTCCATTGATTTTTAGAGAGAGTGCAGGGGGGGGGGAGGAGAGAGAGAAAAGCATCGATGTGAGGGAGACACACTGATTGGTTGCCTCCTGCACCTGCCTGGACAGGGGCCAGGGAGTGAACCTGAAACCCAGGTACATGCCCTCAATCAGGAATTGAATCCACGACCCCTTGGTGCTCAGGCAAACACTCTAACTGCTGGGCTAGACTGGCCAGGGCTAAAATGTATGAATATATAAAATTACTGTGTGCCTATATTAGTAAACTGATATACAATGTCAGTTATGAAAAAAAAAGTTACATGAATAAACTTGAATGGTTTTCATTAGCCAGGCATTTAAGGACTGAGTTTAGAAATGTACCAACCAAGTGCTTGTTTTATGGATTAGTCTGCCAATTCCCTGAAACATTCACCACAAGGTATGGAAGTTTGAAATCTTTTACAATTACATAATGTGGGATGAATGAACAATTTCAGATTGGCTATATGATGAGGCCCTGAAAAGATGATACACTCTTATAGTTATTGATGTAAAAACATAATTATATTGTGTAGACAACAAGAATAATAAATTATATAATACTAGAGGCCCAGTGCATGAATTCGTGCACAGGTGGGGTCTGGCTGGCTGGGAAGAGGGGATGTGGGAGGTTGGTCAGCTGGCCCCGCCCCCTGGTTGAACTCCTAGTCCAAGGGAAAATTTGCATATTAGCCTTTATTATATAGGACTAGAGGCCCGGTGCACGAATTCATGTCTGGGTGGGGTCCCTCAGCCTGGCTGATGATTGAGGCCTATGGGGGG
>NW_005880073.1:0-6568 GCF_000147115.1 Myotis lucifugus | reverse complement strand
AGCCAGACACTCCACTGGACAAAACCTGGCCGACTGAATGCCCAGTGAATCCACTCCATGATCTGGTACTGAGATAGCGAGCACAGTGTGGGAGGGGGCAGGCTGCCTGAAGGAGGAGGCGCATGGCACTTCGACCTCATGCTGAGGGCACTGAGCGCAGGCACAGACCTCAAGATACCTGGGGAGGTGGGATGGTAAGATCTAAACTTTCATGGGCTGCCTTGACATCATTGCATCTCACAGGGCCCCCAAAATTTAGCCAGGAGCTCCACTCTTCTCACCAATGTGACCAACACCCAAAGGGAAAGACTCCCCACCCAGCCAGTTCCAATGTCAGATGAACCAGCTAGACCCCTCCCAGTTCTCAACTAATAGGTTTTACTTCCCTGCCAGTCCACAGAATTATTCAAACAAGCCAATCACATCCTCCCATAGGAACCTGGGCACCTCTATCTTTTGTTACTACAAAGCCAGCTTTTCATAACCCTGCTGGTTCTCTCTCCTCTTGAGTGGGATCCCCAGGTGGCATGCCTGGCATGCGGCATCCTTCCCTGGGCCTGTGGGTATGTTTAATGACTACCTTCTATTTGAATTCGTCTGTCCTCCCTCAGGTGCCATGCATTCAGCCATCTCATACTATTTAGGGTGAGGATCCCTCCCTCTCCAGTGGGGTGAATAGGAAGCAATCAAACAGGGTGAAGGTGTTAGTAGGGAACAATATTGCAAACTTGAGGACATTTGCAGAAGAGTGTCAGAATTAAGAGCTAGAGAAAATTATTTACAAAGAAATATTTAAAATGTGACTTGAATCTATTCTTATGTGATATGTGTGTGTGGTGAGTGTGGTGTACACACAAGGGAAACTGCATTGTAAAGGAATAGAATCTGAGTCTGGCATTCATCTGTGGCTCTCTGGCATCCACAAAGTGTGTTGCTAGAACACAGGATCCATAGAATGTCTTGGGTTTGGTGAAATATACAGTCTCTGCCACATGGGCTTGACAAATGCTGACTTGAACGAATGTAGACGAGTTTATGAATAGTGTGCACTGGAAACCATTAAATGTATGTGTAGGGCTAATGTTCTAGAATAATACTCTGGTACCTGCCAGTCTACATCATGACCTTTGTGTTTTAAGTATTCTGTAAAGTAAATAATAGAACATATTCTTGACCCCATTCCCATATTCCCCATATACTAATTTTTGGCATATGCTTAAAAAGAAGTAAAAAATGAAGTCATCACACAGTGTCCATGAACAAATTCTGTTTTACTCCAATTCCTACTGCTCCCCCATCAGCACCATTCCCACCATTTTAGCTACACAAATTCTCAAAACATTAATGCTTCTTTCTATCTCCGAGTGCATTTCCCTAAGTGACAACTATGTCACACCTCATATAGACCCAGTCAAAACCAAGAATGGAGCAGGAACTTGAGTCATGTCAAATGAAAACATGAGTGCATGTTAATAAATATTTTAGTATTTGGTTTGAAAATTTCAGTCTATTATTACTTGACATATATGATTTATCCTATTGATTTTGATAAAAATGAGATTACAAAATGCTCATTTTAAAATATCACAATTCTAAAATTTTCGAAGATAATATTGTAGAAAATTTCCCTACCAGTATTATATTAAATTTATAGATTGATTAGACAGATAGATAGAAAGTAGATGATAGATGATAGAAGATAGGTAGGTAGGTAGAGAGATAGATAGGTAGATAGATGATACATAGATAATTGATAGGTAAATAGGCAATGTGGCAAAGAGGTGAAGCCACTTAAAATGGAGAATGCAAGTCTGATATGCTAGACCACAGTAAGATCCACTCATGGTCAGGATAAAGACCATATATTCTAAAGAAATGTAAGGACCACTGTGTCAACATTTTTTCAATTTAATTTTAGATAAATTTTTTTATTTTTAATAATTAAATTCCAAATTGTCTTTTTTTTTACCAATTTGTATTCTTTCTATACTCAACAGAGAAAATTTTGCACACATCAGCATTATACAATTCATGGCAGCATTTTTACAGCTAAAGTGATTCAGTCATTCAGAAATTACTAAGCAAATACTATTAAATATACATTAAACTAGATATTAGGGACAAAGACATGATTCACACATGGTCCCTGTCCTAAAAGAATTTATAGATAATCCATACATTATAGAAAGGGAGCCATTCATTACAAGTACATCATATTTGATGTTGATTCAAAGAAAAACTTCTTCCTTAGAAAATTTAAGAAACATAATGTTGAATTTATTTTAACCAATTGCTCAAGTGTTTTATTTTAACAATTGTTTATAAAAAAAACAACACCATTTAAAAAAATTTTTACCTGGTCAAGAAAACAGGATGGCACATGCAAAAGGAGACATCACTAAGTTATTCTGCTCATTCAGATTGTCTCCTGGGTCATTTATTGCAATAATGAAGTAACCAGCAATGAAAACATTCTTTACCTGTAGGCCAGGTTGGGATTTCAGAAATAGTATCTCATTAACAAAGCAGGTATTTTGATACATTTTCTGGAGACTGAATCAAACACATACACACACACTCACAAAAATTGCCATGAAACTCACACAAAAAAAAAAGGAGGCAAAAGAAGTCATACCCCTGACTGAGGAAAAGGCTTCCCAATAGATGGGACCTCTTTGTCCAGCTGACTCCAACCCAGAAGCAGCTGGTAGAGCCAGCAAGAGTGGGTTGTGGGGAGCGTGCAGGACTTAAATACCACTGTCCCCGCTAACTGAAAGCATCTCATATATGTGATACTCAACTCCTGCCTGAGTTGAGCTCGCTCCATGAAGACTCCAGGTGTTGAACCATAGTAGTGATGAAAATAAAAGCTGAGAAAAAGACTAATGGGGATCAATAAGATGTTACCAAAGTGATGTATCAATTACCCACCCACCAGAGGTGTACGGAAGTGCTGCTGCTGGCACGCTCCTGCGTTGCTGAGCGTGAAAGGATCATGTTTGTTCTGGCCTGGACATGGACCTCCAAGGTTGTGACGTGGAGCCACAGTGTCCCAACCACTGAAGGCGAGGGCAGCACCTCAGGTCCTCGCCATGTGCACAGCCCATACCTCTCAGCTCTGCCTGTGTTGCTGACTCTTACCTTCTTCCCCTCTCAGTTCAGGGCTAGGATCCCAATTTCCTCTCAATTTCAACCCACAGAAGTTTTGTTACCCCAATGACCACAGTCCCTGAACTCCATGGCATCTGCAGTACAGTGTTGCAGTAAAACTTTAGAGTCAGGAAGTCCTGGCTTTGCATCTGGGCTCACTTCATAGCAGCGTGACTTTGTTCAAGCTATTACTTCATTTGCCTTCCATTTATTTATCAGTGAAATGGGAGTCCGTATGTTTCTTTAAAAAAGGTTGTGAGAATTACATAATGAACCAATGGGAAGGAATGTCTAGCAAACATAGTAAATGTCTTTAGGTTGATATCCGTTATTGTTTGAGTTGTTTGTCATTGTTTTAACCTGGATCTACACTTCCACTGTGTGTAAATCAAAGTTCTTTATAAATTATCTGATTTGGCATCTTTACCTATTCTGTACCTATTCATCTCAGGACAGAATGAGCCTGGAATCCCAAGTCTATATTAATGTCAATGCCAGTGGGCCCTTTTGATATTCCTATTAACTGCTTAGAGGTTATTACCATTTGTAGAAGCTGAAACCGGGAAATGTTCGGCAAGATGTCTGTCATATCACAGTTCAGTGACTACAGGAACAGAAATAAATGCAGGTGTTGTGATTTCTGTGTTGCTCATCAACAGCAGTTTTGTCAACAACTACTACCTAAACTCCATCATAGCACCTTTATTAATGCAAATTAATTTCTGATAATTTAGTCCACCATTAAATAACTATAAAAGTTTAACACCCCCAGACAAAAAGGAAAAAATATTGCAAAAATGTGACTTCATTCAAATGGCTAAAATATGTTGTCATTAATTTTGATAAGAATGATTTCCAGTGGGCTGAATCCAGAGAAATGGTTGATTAAGTAAGAGAGATAACAGAAGAAAAAATATCTCTATGCTGATGTAGTATGAGAAAGGACATGGAGGGGAAATTTAGGGAGAAAATGGGTTTACCGCTACAAAATTAGACTTTTCATGTTAATTCTTTGTTCCAACTCTCTCTGGCCACGGTTACGGGGAAAATAGACTGCTGTCAGAAGTGGGCTCAACTTCATCAGAATTCCGAGGGGAGACGGACAATATTAATCGCTGGCATTTATTGGGTACATGCCAGGGGCTACCATCATTCTAAGCACTTTACAAACAAAATCACATTTTTTAACTATCATGTTTTGGCTTTAATTCTATTCAATAAACTATAATTTTAGAGATGTTTTAGGTTTACAACAAAATTGAGCAGGAGGTACAGAGATTTCCATAGACCGCTTCTCCTACAGATGCACAGCCACCCCACTATCAACACCTCCCACCAGAGTGGTCTATCTGTTACAATCAGTGAACCTACATCGACACATCGTCATCACCCACAGTCCAGAGTTTATTCACATGAAAGTTCAAAAAAGTGTAATAACACAAGTCCACAGTTACAGTATCATGTAGAGTAGTTTCACTGCCCTAAAAATCGCCCATTCCCCCCTCCTGCCCCAATGCCTGGCAACCACTGATTCTTTCACTGTCTCCATAGTTTTGCTTTTCCAGAATGTCATACAGTTGGAATCATAGAGTATCTAGTCTTTTCTGATTGGCTTTTTTGACTAAACAATATTCATTTAAGGTTCCCCATGTCTTTCCATGGCTTAATAGCTCATTTCTTTCCAGTGCTAAATAATACTCCATTTCCTGGATGTACCAGTGTTTATTTATCCATTACCTACTGAAGAACTGAAGGGCATGTGGTTGCTTCTGTGTGCCTTAGGATTAAAGAAATTGATTCTTATTTGTTTAGGTGCCCCTACAAATATGAATGGTAAATCATCCTGGATGGAAAAATAAAAGGAAATTGCCAAACTGTCTTCCAATGTGGCTGCAGCATCAGCACTTAGTGTTGTCAGTGTTTTGGATTTGGGCCATTCTACTACCTGTGTGGTGGGATCCCATTGTTGTTTTAATTTGCATTTCTCTGATGACATATGATGTGGAGCATCTTTTCATGTGCCTATTTGCCATCTGTGTATCTCCTAAGCTGAGGGGACTATTCAGAATTTTGCCCATGTTTTAATTGGGTTGTTCATGTTCATATTGTTAAGTTCTAAGGGTTCTTCATATAGTTTTAAAAAGTTATTTATCAGATTCATCATTTGCAAATATTTTCTCCAATGAAATCAAGTTTACCAGTTCTTTCTTTCATGGATTATGCCTTTGCTGTTGTATTGGAAAAGTCATTGCCAAACCCAAGATCATGTAGATTTTCTCCTGTGTTATCTTTTAGGAGCTTTATAGTTTTTCATTTTGCATGTAAGTCTACTATCCATTTTGAGCTAATTTTTGTGAATGATACAAGGTCCGTGCCTACAGTCACTTTTTTGCACGCTGATGTCCAATTGTTCTAGCACTATTTGTTGAAACGATTGTCCTGTCTTCAGTGTGCTACCTTTCATTTTGTCAAATATCAGTTGGCTATATTGATGTGGATATATTTCTAGGTCCCCTATTCTGTTCCATTGATTTATTTATCTATTCTTTCACCAGTATCACACTGTCTTGACTACTGAAACTTTATAGTCAGGTAGCATCGGTTTTCCAACTCTGTTCTTCTCCAATAATGAGTTGGTTATTCTGTGGTTTGTTTTTGTTTTGGTTGGTTTTTTTTTGTCTCTCTATATAAATTTTAGAATCAGTTTGTCAGTATCCACAAAATAACTTCCTGCAATTTTGGTTAGGATTGCATTAAATCTATAGATCAATTTGGGAAGAACTTATATCTTGACAATATTGAGCCTTCTTAGCCATGAGTAAGGACTATCTTCTGATTTATTTAGTTCTACTTTGATTTTTTTCATTAGAATTTTGTAGTGTTCCTCATATAGATCTGGTACACATTTTGTTAGATTTATACCTAAACATTTCATTGGGAGGGGGGTACTAATGTAAATGGTACTATGTTTAAATTTTAAATTTCACTTGTTCATTGATGGTATATAGGAAAGCATAGACTTTATTTATTAACTTTGTATTCTGCAACCATGCTATAATTATTTATTAGTTCCAGGAGTTTTTTGGTAGATTCCTTCAGATTTACTATATAGATTATTCTGTGATCTACAAAAGAGACAGTTTTAGTTTTTTCTTTCCTTCCTTCCTTTGATTTTTTTCTTGTCTTATTGTATTAGCTAGGACTTCCAGTATATGTTGTAAAAGAGTGGTAAGGCCATCCTTGCTTTGTTACTGATCTTAGCTGTAGAGCTGCAGGTTCATTACCATTAAATATGAAGTTAGCTGCAGATTGTTTTTAAGTTTTCTATCAAGGTGAGAAAGTTCCCTTGTATTTATACTTTGCAGAGTTTTTGTCATTAATAGGTGTTGGGTGTTGTCACTACAAAGAAAGCACAGGT
>NW_005880072.1:0-6568 GCF_000147115.1 Myotis lucifugus | reverse complement strand
CACAACCTCCCTATCCGCCCTGCTCTGTTCATGACAGGGGAAGGCGCCCCATTCCCTCCTGATCGGCCCTGGAGGTGCAGGAATGCAAATCTGTGTGGGTATTCCCTTGTAGGTAATTGAGCCTCTTTCTCTTGCTGCTTTTAAGATTTTCTCTTTGTCTTTTGCTCTTGGCATTTTAATGATGATGTGTCTTGGTGTGGTCCTCTTTGGATTCCTTTTGTTTGGGGTTCTCTGCGCTTCTTGAACCTGTAAGTCCATTTCTTTCTCCAGGTGGGGGAAGTTTTCTGCCATTATTTCTTGAAATAGGTTTTCAATATCTTGCTGTCTCTCATCTTCTGGCACTCCAATAATTCTGATATTAGTCTGCTTGAAGCTGTCCCAGAGGCTCCTTACACTATCTTCACACTTTCGGATTCTTTTTTCATTTTGCTTTTCCAGTTGGGTGTTTTTTGTCGAATCTTTGGTTTGATTCTTGTGCTCCTCTGGTCTGCTATTGGGTATAATATTCTTTATTTCAGTCCGTGTATGCTTACTTTCTAATTTCTTTATCGTAGCATCGAGGGTCTCATTAGTTTTCGTGAGGCTCTGTTCAAATTTATAGCAAGCCCTCAAAATTGCGATTCTTAGCTCCATATCCTCCATTTCTGTCATATTTTTTGTCTCCGCATCTTTTATGCTTTCTTGGTGCACCCCCTTGTGGTCTTTGTGCGCAGTCTTGTTCTAGCCAAGCCTTAGTTGTTGTAGTTAACACTAGAGGGATTTGACCACCAGGCCGACTGGCTGTAGGAATCAGCTGTGTGGAAAACGTCTGTCTTCTGGGGAGGCGCTAATCCAGCCTTTGCTTGAGGCGATGGGCAAATGGCTGTGCACAGGGCTTGGGCGGGGCGGGCTCAACAGGGCGGGGGGAGGGAGCCGCTATGGCTGCTCTCAGTCCGTCCCCAGGGGCTCTGCCTCTCTGTCCCAGCAACCGCTGCAAACCTCGGAGGGGCCGTAGCCAGACAGTCCCACTTCTCCCGTTTGAGTCTGGGTCCCTAGAGACTCACCCGGATCTGTAGCCCAGAGTCTGAGACTCACTCCTGATTGAAAATGACAACCGCGCCCTCAGCCACCAGCCCGCTTTGCGCGCGCACCACCTCACCACCGCACCACCGTACCTTTAAATTTTCCACACTGCGCCTCCTCTGAGCGTCGGAATGCTGTTGTTTTTCCTTCTAGTTGAAGAGTCTCTCCTCAGCCAGCCCTCCTGTGGTTCTGGTTGATGTCCGTTCCGTCTTTTAGTTGTATTTTTGAAGTGGTTGTTTACGGCGACAGTCTCCGGTGTTTACCTATGCCGCCATCTTCGATTCTCCTCCATTAGTATCAGGGCGTTTCTTATCTCCATTCCAGGGAGTAAAGATTATGTAGCTTAACTACCCGCCTGGCACTTAATTAAGGGCTTGTATACCCTCCCTAACCTCAGGGAAAAATCCCCACCTGGGGAAACAACCTTTCTCAGAGAGGTGACCTCGGTTAAAACACATAGCGCCAAGAAGGTAAGCAAACATATTAAGAACAGTATGCCATATATGCCAGGTCCCTTGAAACAGCAAGGCTGGACCGGCTCCCAGCACTCACCCAGGGAGGAAAGCCCTACAAAGACTCACAGTCCCCAGAACCCAATGGGAAGGCAGGCAGCCCACACCCTCCTGGCGGGCACAGGGGACCTGGATGTGTGTGGACCACGTGGCAGCTGTCACCCACAGGGCCCCGTGGACAGGCAGTCACTTAGGCAGAACCTGTACCTGGAACCCGAGGGCGAGAGCACAGGGCCAGGCTGTGCTGTGTCACCCCCTCCTCCCTCCCTGTGCGGAGCAGATCCCCAAGGGGGCCATCTGCATGGTGGTGCCTTCCAGCTGAGTTTCAGGCCTTCTTTTCCCAGGAAATGGCTTTCCTGGAGAGCTCCTGGCTCCCAGGAACCCAGACTTCAGGGCACATGGGGGACGAAGCTCCTGATCCGCCACAACCCCCCTCCACCCTGGAGCTTCCACTCTCCCTAACTCGGAGTCCAGGCATCCCGGAAGGACTGAAGGACTGGGTCACAGTGACAGAGGAGGGCTTTCCAGCCTGGCCTCGGGGCAGGGGTCCAGGCACTGCAAGGTCTGGAATGTCGCCACCCCATTGTAGAATCAGACTGGGGACCAGCCTGTCGCTGCAGGCTATGGAGCCCCCTCACCCACAGTACAGGGCCACCTTGGGCTCCACAGGCCCTCCTAGGTCCTGGCCCCAACCTGCAGGTGCAGGACCCACCCCAGCGGGGCACCAGCCATGCCCCCCAAATCCTACTCTAGCAGAAGTGCACCTCACTGCCTGGGGCAGGGGGGGACTCCACAGCCCCTTCTCACTCCCTGGATTTGAAACTGAAGCTCCTCTGTCCACTGGAAGCCGCTCCCAGCCCCGGGGAGAAAGGAGGGGCTCTGTGGGGCCTGAGGGGACTGTGCACCTCGGTGCCTCTCCAGCAGGTGCGCCAGCACCAGGAGAGCGGCCTTGGTGGAATGGGGGTCCCCTCTCCACCCTCCTCTCTGCCGCCTCCAACCAACCAGGCCCAGGGAGCTGGGGGAGCCAGAGGGTGGGGGCGGGGAAGAGGGGGACTGGCTGGTCCTGGTCCCCTGCAGGTCCGCCCAGCTCTAGAGAAGCTCAGAATGGGAGACTGAGGGTCTGCGTGGAAATGAGGCTGCACTTCATTTGGTCCCAGGAGTTGATCACATTGGAAAATGGGGATTCGGCGCCGCGGGGTCAGAGGGAGCAGAGGTGACCATGGAAACACAGCACCTCCTGTTTGCATGCGGCCACATCCAGGTCATTAAAGCCTCCATGACACACTGACTGCGACTGAAGGAGGAACAGGGACGGTCTGCATCCTCTGGGGCGGCCCTCCGGGCTGTGGCCTCCAGCCCCGGGCAGCAGACTCACCTCCACCCCAGCCAGGAGAGCTGCCAGGTCGCCCTCTTCCAGCTGCAGCCATAGCTGCCCATCCCACCTGGTCCCCCTCCCAGAGCCTGGGCTCCCCCAGCAGCACGGACCACCCACTGGCCGCCTTGGCCACGCCCACAGGTAAGTCCACTGAGTCCAGAGCAGTTTTTCATGCAGTTTAATGAGCTACAGGGGGTGGGGAGGAGGCAGGAGTCCTGCAGTGCCCGCCCGACTTCAGAGCACACCCCACCTCTCCCTTTTGCCTGTCAGGGGAGAGAGGCTGATGGAGGTGCTGAGGCGGGATGATCTCAGAGCAGGTGGGGGGTGAGGGGGGAGGCGCGCTAGGTGCAATGAAGAGCTGGCTCTGGGAGGGAGCAGGGAGGGTCCCCCAGACACCCTGGAGGGCCTGTCTTCATCTCATGGGCAGCTTCCTTGCCCGGCCCCGGGCTCAAGGAGAGGAACGAATATGACGGCGGATCCAAGGCAAGAAGGATGTCACTCGGGCATAGACTCCAGGAAAGTTGGGAAGACCGCAGCCCTCCCCCCAGCTCACCACGCCTACCTGGACCCAGGTGTCCCTCCATTTACAGACCAAGGGGCCCCCAGAGTCTCCCTGTGGGAAGAGGACACAGGGGGTCAGTACTCAGGGCCCCTGCAGGCAGGAGCAATGGACGGAGGCCACAGTCTGGGGGTCTCACCTGGCAGGAGTCTCGGCGCCAGCTCCCGGCACACAGCATGTCGTCCCTGATAACCTTGCCGATCTTGAGGTATTGCCAAAGACAGATCTCATCGGCCACGATGGGGACGATCACTTCTTGCAGAGTTTTGGGCGGCATTGGCTCTGTGAGAAGAAGCCCAGTGAGCCTGTGGTCTTGAGGGGGCGGACAGTCACAGGCCGCGGGTTCTAGAACCACAGGCTGAGCCTCAGTGCCCCCAGGGGGACCCTGGGAGTCACCCAAGACCCCAACTGTGTGGGTTCACTCGAGGCCAATGGGCTGATAATCTCTAGGCTGACACTGTGGGCACCAAGCTCCAAAAAGAAACAGGGAAATATATTTTTATCCACAAATAGTTTTTATTGGGAAAAAACAGAATAAGTGCTTTCACCCAAGAAATGCAGAGTGAGCGGCCCTACTGTCAAATTTGACTTTGTCCATTTAATCGTGACCCTTGAGCTCGTCGCTGAAGTTCTCTCTCCTCGTTCTCCCTCCCACTATCGAGACTCAGGGAGAACGGGGACCCCCGGAAGGGAGGACACGGCCTTGTGCAGAGTGAGGGAGAGAAATGCCCATGGCACCCTGGGCAGTGTTTCCAGTGGTGAGAGCAGTGACCCGAAGGGTCCCAGGTTTGATTGTTGGTCAAGGGCAAGTACCTGGGTTGCAGGTTCAATCCCCAGCCCGGGCCGGAAAAACAACTAATAGATATACTTCTCACATCGATGTTTCCTATCGCTCTCCCTTCCACTCTCAAAAAATCATTGGAAAAAATATCCCTGGGTGATATTTATTTTAAAAAGATGCCCATGGCCAGGCCTCACACTTGCTACTTTGGTCTCTGCTCCTAACAGACTCCTCTCGAGTTGTCTGCCTCCTACACCCAAGGGAGACCCCGGGGGGACAGCTCAGACCCCAGCTGAGCCTCCTCTGTAAAGCCTGGCCCGCCCCCTGCATCGCCCGGGTGTCATCCTGGTTCTGGTTCTCACCTTCAGAAGCAGTGTTTCCCCAGCCAGTCACCCAGCACCGTGTGCCTGGGAGGAATGCGGAGGAGGCTGGCGGGAGGCGGATCCACCTGACGAGGTTAGATGGTTGCACGGGGGCCTCCAGTTCGAGAAGTGCCACGTCTGCCCCACATTCTGGTCCCTGCTCAAGGCTGTACTTGGGGTGCTGGATGATCCTAGCCACCTTCACACTGTCATTGTGTGAGCGTCTCACTTGTCCTAGTTGGACCTTAAAGTCCCGAGTCTCTGGGTTTCTCCTGGGGACAGAAGGACAAAGGCTTCTGAGAGGCTGTGGCAGGAAGTGGACCAGCCCCTCAGAGCCCAGAGACCTCCCTCTGTGGTGGGCAAGGGGAGCGCCAGGAAGCTGAATCCTGGTGGGGGGTCTGCAGCCGCTCAGCCCAGGATCTGCCCCCAACACACATCACATGCCTCCCGACATTGTCCACCCCAACCCCCGGGTGCTGGCAGAGTCAGGCTTACCCTGGAATGCAGTGGGCAGCAGTCAGCACCCACTGGGGGTGGATGAGGGAGCCCCCACACCAAAGAATCCACTCAGAACTTGCTGGATGGCAGAACCACAGGCCCACCTGCCAAGGCCACTTCCCATCGGCAGCATCATGCCCCCCCACGATGCCCACCAGCTCAGTCCCTGGGCCAGGATCTGGGGAAGCAGAGGAGGAGCCATCAGGGACCCAGGCACCGCTGCCCGGCACTCAGCATGGCCCCATCCTCAGTCCCTCCCAGAGCCATCCTCAGAGGGGGATCGCCACCCATCCCAGGGGCGGCCTCTGAGAGGTCAGAGTCAGGCTTCGGGGTCAGGACCCACCTGAGGTCACAGGTACGGAGCCCCCCAGACAGGGGAGAGTCAGGACCAGCAGCCACAGCATCTGCAGGGGGAGAGGGCAGGGAGGAGAGCCAGTGAGGAGATGCGGGGCGGGGACACAGCCTGGGAAGGGAGAATATGGGGCTTTGAGCAGCGTCCTCACCATGCCAGGTCTGTCTACCTCTGTCCTGGACCCTCTGAGCCCCTTTATCCTCCTGCCAAACAGACCCAAGGGGAAGCCGCCCTCCTTTGGGGTGGGGCATGGGAGGAGACGGGGCTTATCTCTTCAGTGGGACCAGTGGTGACCAGCAGACCAGCTATCAGATGAGAAACATGGTGTTTCCTCTCTGAGAAGACACTCAGTATTGGTGCTGGTTTGGTTTAGTGGATACAGCATCAGCTTGTGGACTGAAGGGTACCAGGTTTGATTCTGGTCAAGGGCACATACCTTGGTTGCAGGTTCCTCAGCCCTGGTCAGGGTTCTCTCTCACATCCATGTTTCTCTCTGTCTCTCCCTCTCCTTGGGTGAGGATTAACTAAAAATAAAACTAATAAAAATATTGGTCTGGAAACATTTCAGTGGTAAGATGACAGTTTCCACATGAAAAAGAAATAAATGAGATGCTTTGCTCGTCCTGTACACTGAAGTGTCTCAAGTTCAATTCCCAGTCAGACCACATACCTAGGATGAGGGTTCATTCCCCAATCGGGACACGTACAAGAGACAAATGACCGATGTTTCTCACATCTCTCTCCCTTCCTCTCCCTAAAATCCATAAGCATGTCCTCGGGTGAGGAACTAAATAAATGATAAATAATCAGATGCTCTGAAACAACACAGAGCAGGGGCACGGATGGGATGGGGACTGGCACCTGAGCCAAGAGCAGGGCCTGGTGGGGGGGGGGGGAGGAGAGCATGAGACCCCTGGGTCCCGCCTCTGCCCCCCTCCTTCTTTTTGAGGCTCACAGTGTCCCCCCAAAAGACAGACTCGCTGAACCTGCAGACAGAGTTTGCCAGCAACACCATGAGATGGAGGAGGCAGCTCCTGAAGCTTTGAGTTGGACTGCTGACACCTGAT
>NW_005880071.1:0-6571 GCF_000147115.1 Myotis lucifugus | reverse complement strand
TAACATAGAATAAATATAATTAGTATATGCATACATGTTTTCTTGCATTTTAAAGAAAGTTAAAATAGTCATAAATCATTGTACCCTTTTTAAAAGAGCTATGATATGAAGAATAAGTCAGCTAGGATCATCCAAATTTCTGGTCACCCAAAAGGCATACTGTGAAAGCAACCACAAAGCAAAAATCAAGGTGTATTTACAGGGAAAATTGTTAAGAAGGAAAAAGCAGCCACCAGCTACAGTGAACAGTCTTATTCCTGACAAGGTTGAAAATATCTAACAGGAATGTGTTTCTTCCGTGAATATTCTAAAAAAACTGGAGGCTGTTTTTTAATTTAAGGATTTGTGGAAACTTCCTTTATAGTAACAGGATGCTGCCAAACCTTGTTCCAGAGACTAGAAATTTCAATTGAAATATACATGATTTTTTCATTCCTTATGCAGATTTCAGTGTGCAAAGAGTAGAACCCTAAATCCACCTAGCATTTGCTTTTGTGTATTTAAAGTGCCCGACCTTTACACCACATGAGTTTACAATTTAATTATATGATGGTACTAGCAAGACTACAAAATAAAATCACTCGATAGTAAAACACATGCAATATAATGTTGCATACTGTGAAGAATAGCCAATATTACACAGTATGACTCCTCAAGCATTTGAGAAATCATTCAACAGAATTGCAGCCTTTGAGAGCAGAGGAAAATATTTTAAAGAGCAAATAAGGTCAAAATTTTATTAAAGGGCATGAAACACAGCCTTGGGATTATTAATCAGTATAGAATATAAATCTTTTCGTGACAGCTCTTAGCAGTGAAAGCAAACATTTGCATAATATTTTACTTAAAATAGATCAAAATAATAATAAAATTATTTGAGTTCTGCCAAATGGGTTCATTACAAATAAAATATCTGTGAAATATTATAAAAGAGGGAGGATGTGAAAAAGGTCTCCAATGTATATTTTAATAAAGATTTCAAAGTACTTTGGAAATAAACAGCATCAAAATAAAAGGAATACATACTTATTTTGGCTTTTAATGTCATGATTTTATGCAAGAAAGCAAAATTTATCAAGTCTTACATGATGGTTCTTCTCTATTGCTGAATAATAAGCCATTCCAAAACTGAGTGCCTTAAAATAACAGAGATGTATTACTTTTCATGTTTCTGAAGTTGATTGGCCTCTTTTTCTGCTCCATTTAGTGTCTGTCCACTGGGGTCACTCTGAGACTGCATGTATCCAAATAGGCTGAGCTAGTTATGTCAATTACACATCAATTTTAAAAATGTAACTGATCTAAAAAAAGGAAAAGTTGGCTGAGCCGGAAGATTCAAGAAGGCCTCTCTCACATATCTGGGCCTTGGAACTGGCTGCCGCCTGGGGGCCTCGGTTACCTTCATTGTTGTGTGATGTTGTATCCTCCAGGGCCCCTCCACATAATTTCTCTCCAGTAAGGGAGTTAGGACTAACTTACAACATGGATACTGAATTCCAAGAGGGAGAGTTCTGAGAAGATAAGCTTCAGTGTGGAAGCTAATGTCTCCCTGACCCAAACTGTGGTATGAGCAAGCCCATATAATTGTGTGAGGCCACCTACAAAAGATATAAAGAAAGGGAGCATGTTCATTGCTCTTTCTCAGTATGATAGCTTAGCACACATGAGCTATCTTTCTACATTCACATAGAATCTATGAGATTGAATTTCCATTTTTCTGCATTACTTTGTGATAAGAAAAAAAAATGTTATCCCCTTATAATTAAAACAATTTCATAAGAAATACTGCAAGTGAAAAGTACTAGTACTTTATATTTTTCATTTTTTTCAATTACAGTTTTCATTCAATACCACAAGGAAAGTTCCGTCTTGAATTTTGATGCTAAATAGAGAGGAGAAAATGTCTTCTTTAGGAATTCCTAACCCAAAAACATTTCTTCAAATCATTGGGATAAAAATGAATATTTTGTGGATGGTCCAAAAAACTTTATGTAAAGAATTAAAAATTTATTAACCCTAGACCAGTTCTCCAGGTTCCTCTAAATATACTCTAAAGTAACCTGTGTTCCTCCTGGAATGCAAATAATTTTTACAGTTAAGCTTAAAAATGTAACTTCATAGTCAAACCTGAAAGGAGAACAAAGTACTATGAGTGAGAAGCAGATGGCAAGTCATACAGCAGCATATACAGAAAGTTTTGATACTATAATTATCAAACTATGAATAAATGAAAGGAATTGAAATGCAAAGATTGGCAATCAAACTTTAAAATATGACTCATTATATTAAAAGTAATAATTAAAACTTTTACAAATGGAAATTACATTTATTAAAATTTAAAACTCTATCAATGTGCTTATAGGAAAGTAGCTATAACTGAAGAATAGACTATTGAGTTTGAATAGAGGTCATAAGATAGTATGGGAAATGCATGGGCAACATGGTTAAAAATGTAAAAGAGAGATTAGAAGACATGAGTCTAATACATGACAAATTTGTGTTTCAGAATGAGAGGAAAGAGAAAGCGAGGTAGTGACAATTTTTGAAGAGATAATGACAGAATATTCCTGAATTGGGGAAATATCAAATATACAGATCTGAGAAGCTCTACTAGTATGTATCCCAAGCAAGAGAAATAAAAACAGACTCAAACCTGAAGAGAAATAAGCTAGAGGGGAAAAAGACAGATTATTCCAAAGAAGTGAACATTAGAGCGTTAAAGAACCTGAATTAAAGAGTTTAACTATATTTTTTGTTGTTTTTTGTCTTCATTTTGATTTTTTAACTGCAGTTGACGTTCAATATTATATTAGTAACTTTAACATCTGCTGAAATGCACCAATTGGCAAAGCTTCATGGCCTTGATCATTATGGGGGCTGCAATTATAGTTATTCCTGGAGACCCCACTAAAATTAAACAAGGTACACTTATAACATAGGGGGAACTACTGAACATAAAATAGAGGAAAAACAGTATATTTTATGTCTTGTGCATGTGTGTGTGTGTGGACTGTACATTGTCAAGTAAATTAGACGAATAAGTTATATTCATAATTATGTTTAATTTTGATAGAAGGAAACAGGAACATAATGAGTTAATATTTGTTTTATATTTATGTGTGAAAGGTGTCCAAAAGTTTCTAAGGATGTAATATCTCAAGACAGATCATCACTGAGGTGAATGAATAATGCTTGTTATAGAAAAAAGAGAAAATTCATAATTTGTTATTAATATACAAACAAAAAATTAAAGACACTAGGAGAACCAAATATAATAAAAAATGAATGTGTGACCCATACACTGTGAAAAAAATCAACTTAATTATGGTTTGTTACAATAGTTCCTCTTTTTGAACAAAGTCCAGCTTTAATTAAAATCTTCACATTCGATCAGATGGAGTTGCAGATGAGCTTCGTGGGAACTCTCTATTGTTCTTATTCATTTTAATGTACTGCATTTCAGCAGTGAGGAGATATACAAAAGAAAAGCAATTCACTAGCTCTTAAAAGAGGTTTGTTATGATTCTAAATTTAATTAAATTAGATTAGTTGTACATCATTTATACTACCAGAAATCGCAGGCAATTTCTAAGATTCCCTCCTCCTGTCCCATCCTTACCCTCATCTATCAAAACCAATTCAAAATTACAAAAACTTTGTTGAACTCCTGTTATTTTTTTTTTTAACGAGAGAATATTTCTTATAAAATAGTCTTTCTTTCCTTTCAGCTGTCCAGCAAATATAAATAAGACTCAATCAGCAAATCACTTAATGTCCATGGTAACAAAATAGACAACTCACCAGTTTTAAGAGGTCTATTTGCAGTTATGAATTGAGATAATGACTAATCCCTCATTTCTCTTTAGCTTCTGTATTTTTAAAAAAACTCACACATTATATTTTGCACATGTCTCTGACTTCCTATGAATACAGTTGGGCAAAATAGATCTAGAAATAATTCATTGTGCATGCATTTCTATGACTAAAAGTTAATCTAGTTGCCTCTGAGGCCATTTCAATATTATCTTTCAGCTATAGGACAACACTATCTCAAAAATCCAAAGTAGTGTATCTCTATGTACATGTTGGCTGAAAAAGTAACAATGTCAGTATGTTTTCTGTTGTTTTTAAATTACTGTATTATAGAGCAAAGGGTTATGCAGCACTAGGTAACAAATACTAATTTTGATTCTTGGGCAGTGTAGAAGCAGGGGGACTTGGAGGAGAGTTTTAGTAAAAATGCAAAGTGCGTTGAAGAAATTATTTGTGGAAATATGATGGCTTTGAGGAGTTTCTAGTGAGAGCTTAGAGGATAGTATAAAAACTTTTCTTGGAAATCAGAGTATAGGGGTTCCTGTACGCAGTGGTAGAAAATTTAGCAATGCTGTGGCCTATGCTAATGTAGAAAATAGAAAATGTATCTAATTCGCCAAGTGACCTAGCTATAAAAGATTTCAAGGTAGAATGCTGAAGGTGCTACCTGGTTTCAAGTTTCTTATAGTAAAACCTCAAAGAAAGATCAGAATTCTTAAACAGAAAGTATCCAGGACTTAGTAGTTTTGAAATTTTAGTGTCTTCAGATGGCAAACAGTAATAAAATTAAGAGAACGGCTTCAGAACAGAACAAATCCTGGGCACTCTCAGGAAAGAACAGTTTAAAGAAGTGAAATAAGTAAGACAGAGAGAGACAAATACCACATGATTTCACTTATATATGGAATCTAAAGAAGAATATAAACAAATAAAACAGAAACAGTCTCATAGATACAGAGAACAAACTGATGGTTGCCAGATGGAAGAGGGCCTGGGTAGAAAAAGCAAAGGGAGTAAGAACTACAAACTGGTCGTTACAAAGTATCCACAGGGATGCAAAGTACAGTATAGGGAATATGTTATAGTCAATAATATTGTAAAAACATTTTATGGTATCAGGTAGGTAGCAGACTTATCTGGGGGATCACTTCATAAATTATATAAATGTCTATCCACTATGCTGTACACATAAAACTAATCCTATCTAATAAAGAGGGAATATGCTAATTGACCCTCACAGTATTGCAGAGATGGCGGCGCCCACAGCCAATAAGGAGGGAATATGCTAATTGACTGCCATGTCCTCAAAGATGGCAGTGCCCACAGCCACAAGATGGCGGTGCCCAGTCCCCTCAGCCCCACCGGGGCGGCAGGTGAGTGGCAAGGCCAAGCCTGCCCTCAGGTGGGCCTGACCGCTCTGCACACCTGCCTCCAGAGTCCCCCTGTCCTCTCAGCCCCCCAGCTGCAAAGGACCGGCCTGAGGCTCAGGTAACCAGGGCTGACCTAGGCTTGCACTGCCGGCAGTGGCAGCAACAGAGGTGTGATGGGGGCGTCGCCTTCTCCTGATCGCCAGGTCGCCTCCCGCCCCTGAGGGCTCCCAGACTGTGAGAGGGGGCAGGCCAGGCTGAGGGTCCCCCCTCCAGTGCATGAATTTTCATGCACCAGGCCTCTAGTATAAAATAATATTGAATGTCAACTATAGAAAAAAAATGTTATACTTAACCACCTCCCCCAAACTAAAAATGATAATCAGTGGAGGGTGTTACTGCTTGGGCAATTAATAAATAAAGCTGCTATAAACATCTGTGTGTAGGGTTTTGTGTGGATATAAGCTTTCAATTCCTTTGAATAAATACTAGATCCTGTCTTGCTGGCATGGCTCAGTGGTTAAGCACTGACCTATGAACCAGTAAGGAGGTCATGTTTCAATTCCCTATCAGGACACATGCCCAGGTTGAGGGCTCGATCCCCAGCTAGAAGGTATGCAGGAGGCAGCCAATCAATGATTTTCTCTTTCATCATTGATGTTTCTATCTCTCTTTCCCTCTCCCTTCCTCTCTGAAGTCAATAAAAATATATATTTTCGAAAAATGCTGAGAGAGAATCATTGATCGGCTGCCTCTTGCACACCCTACACTGGGGATTGAGCCCACAACCCAGGCATGTGCCCTGACCAGGAATTGAATGGTCACCTCCTGGTTCATAGGTAGATGCTCAACCACTCAGCCATGATGGCCAGGCTCTCTCTCAGCATAGGAAAAATGACCCATGCAAGCACCCCTGTCTGTGAAAAAGGTGCCCCTGAATTCTTACTCTGATGCCAGACAATCCAGTTCCTCCTCATATGTCCCTGGAACCTCCCAAGCCATTGCCCAGTGCTGGAGCTCAGAGGGAGTGACTCCCAGTAAGTTTGTGTGCAGGCACTTTAAGAGGAACTGCCTGGTTCTCCAGCTGCCTCCATGTCACTCAGCCACAAGCCCCACTGGTTTTCACAGCCCGAAATAACAGGGACTTCTCTTCCCAGCTCTGGAACCCTGGGCTGGTGGGCTGGTGTGGGTCTGGGACCCCTTGCTCCTCTAGGAAGGCTTCCACAGCTGAGATATCCCTCCTGATTAAAAAAAACACCACATGTGGGTGTTGCACCAGCCCATTCTCTGCCTCTGCACCTTCTACCAGTTTTGGTGTGCTTTCTTCTTTACTTCTCTAGTTGTAAGACTTCCATTCAGCCAGATTTAGGTAGTTCTGAATGATAGTTGTT
>NW_005880070.1:0-6572 GCF_000147115.1 Myotis lucifugus | reverse complement strand
ACTGGGGTTCAAGCCTGCAGCCCAGGCATGTGCCCTGCCCAGGAATAGAACTTGCAACCTCTTGGTGAATGGGACAGTGCTCCACCAAATGAACCACTACACACGGCAGGGCTGGGTTAACTGCTTGTTTAAAGTGTGGTCCCCCTCCTCCTACTTCTTTCTCTTTAAAATTGCTGCCATCTCAGGTCTTTACTTGCTTGATCCTGAGGTGTGTGGATGAATACTCACTAGTAAGTGGATTATAAAAGATTATGGTCTGTAACTTCTGATAGCAGCTTTCTTTTCTCTATTGAGAGTAATTGTAGGTTTTCTATTCTGTGAGGCTTAAAAATAATTAATAGTGACTTCAAAGGCCATTCAAGCCATACTAATTTGTAGGAAATGATTAAATTGCAAAAGGATAATTTGGCTGATTTGAACTAACTAGGTCTAGTTAATCATGATTTCTCAAGAAGAATTTATGTACAGCCTTATGATTTTAAGGCCATTGTGGCTCAGTGGTTGAGCATTGACCTATATCAGGGTTTGATTCCTGATCAGGGCACATGCCTGGGTTGCAGGCTCTATCCCCAGTGTGGGGCATGCAGGAGGAGGCCTATCAATGATTCTCTCTCATCATTGATGTTTCTGTCTCTCTCCCTCTCCCTTCTTCTCAGAAATCAATTTTGAAAATAATAAAAAATAAAAGAATCTATGTGCAGTCATATTTTTAATGCTGTTAACCTTTGAAAGAGATAGAGAGCCATCTGCTTAATTACTGACAAATATACTCTACCCCTGGGGCTCTGGATTCTGAGTAGACATGTCCTGTCAGCTTTAGACTCTAAGCTAGAGCTAAGCTTTCTTGTGTTCGTCAATGGGGGAAACTGGGTAGGAAAGGCAGTTACCACTGGGGAAAATGCTATCCGTACCCAGGGGTGACTGACTACGTCTGGGTATGAGCACACTGCTGAGAAATGTATTGAACTCCCTGGGGGGGGGGGGGGGGGGGGAAAGCCATCTCTCAACATAGTAATGCATGCTGAAGGCATCTGTAATGCTGTCAGAAAAAGATAGATACAGTATATTCTTCACACTCTGTATTGATTTATAGTCCCCCCCCCCACCCACTTTTGCTTTGATTTGGCTGGTGTGCTAGATAGTCCAAGAATCTGAGAAGGTGAGAGCAGGAAATGGCACCTAGACTTCATCTCTTTATTTATAGTCTGCCTCGTTCCCCAGAATTTATATCAGTTCAGGATTCGTACAGTTCAATCTACTGAAGAGATCAGGAAACTGATTTGCTTAGAAGTTTCCTCCCCAAAATCCTATAGCTAGTTAGTGGCAGTGCTAAAATTGAAACTCCTACCTCTGTCTCCTTATTGAAGTGATTGATTGTTACATTTATTTTTTTTTTAAAAAAAAAGCTATGTTAAATACAAACTATTTGCCAGGCACTGCATTTGCCCTAGATGATGTAATACTAGTAAAGATTAGGAAGGACATGAATCTTGTCTTTGGAGTGCTTACCCTCCCCGGGCGGGGCGGGCCGGTCGCAGATTTGAAGCCAACATTCATATAAATCGGTCATGTAAATTATGAAAGAAACAGTCCTATGATCATTGTATAGGGTGCTATAAACATATAATGGAGATCCTAGAAGGCTTGTTCCAGGAAATGACATTTATGGTGAGCTGTGAAGGAGAAGTAGGAATAAATCAGACAAAGGGTTTGGGCAAGAGGCATGCATGCAGAGCAGAAGAGACGAGAATGAGTGAAGGCCCTGTGGTGGGAGGAGCTTGGCTCAGCTGAGAAATGGAGGGAAAGCCAGCATAGCTGGAGTGGAGCAAAGCGAGCAAGGAGACAACAAGAGGAGGCCAGAGATGGGACTGGGCTCAGACTGCCCAAGGCCTTAGGGCCTCCACAATTCTGGGCTTAGGATCCTAAGTGCAATAAGAAGTCACAGAAAGATTTTAAACAGGGCATAGAAATATCAGATTTTTGTTTTCAAACCATAACTTGGCTGGGTGCAGAATAGCTTGGAGAGAGGATGAAGAGTATAAGTAGGGAGACCCCATAGATGCTCTTACGTTAATACCGGTGAGAAATGATGATGGCTTGTACTAGGATAGGATGGAAAGAAGTGCAAAGATTCAAGATACGTTTTGAAGGTAGAATCAACAAGATTTCTTTTTTTTTCACAAGTCAGGGTTTTTTATTTAATACATTCTAATCAAATAGTAACAGCAGTAAATAAACACTTTGAAAAACAGGCAGGTATCCCCCTATCTCTGGAAGAAAATTAAGTCAACGTTTTCTACATGGTAGAAGGGAGGCAACTGCTGGTGTCCATGGTTAGACAATTCAAGAATCACTTGGAAATTTCTACAGCCATTTCCCCCAAAAAATCCATGGCAACCGGTTGGGACACAGCTACTTCAAAGGGTAAAATGTCATATTTCTATGTGGTTTTATTAACAGGGACTGGGTTGCACTCGTAGAGCATGGATTGGATATATAATTGAGGTGTGAGAGGTCTCAAGAATGACGCTCAGGTTCTTGGCTGAAAAACTGGGCAGATACTGTTGACATTTACACAGGTGGAAAGGAAATTGACTGTGGAACCCTCTGGGGACTGAGTGGGATAAAGAGCTCTGTTTTATTTAAGATGCTTGTAAGACATATAGTAGGGTGTGCAGATCATAAGCCCAGAAAAACATCTGGGCTAACTATGTGAATTTAGAAGACCTCGATATATAGACAGTCTTTGAACTTAAGGAAATAATTTGCCTAGTTGAGGTTATTGACCTCGCACTGGAGGAGAAGGATGGGTGGAGTATAAATTTAATAGAGACATTTCAGGTAAAGGCAGGCATGTGATTAAAGCCCCAAAACAGAAACAGTGAGGGCCAATTGATCTTTTTCTAGTTGGTGAGAAGTGAAAATATGGGGTGGGATTGTGAGTGCCCTCCTCAGTCAGGTAGTGGCTATCCTGTCTACACTGGTCATCTTGAGAGATCTGTGAACAGTCTTAAATCCTTACACAGCAGTAAGAAGCATTTTTTGTGCTTCATTAGTTTATGTTGTGAAACCTTAAAGTTGGACTTAACATAAATCTTGAGATAATGGTATTAGTCATGCATCATGAAGACTGAAGGGTAAATCTCCCACAGAACCACCGCCTACCATTTGTTAGTAACATCATGGAAATAAGCCCAAATAATCAGACCTGGTATTGTAGGAGTTGTACTGTGCCTGTCACCCCGGTGATGAAGTTTCAGCTCCCACCTCCTCTGCTCCTATGAAGATGATGAGGAGTAGGATTACCCTAACCCACAGAGCCCTGCATGTCTGGATCTCTGCTCTCCCCATCCATCACTCCTCTCACAGAGTCCACCCATGTGGGGACTGTCCTATACATCCCATCATCCTTCACTTGGCAGAACAAAGTAAGAAGCCAAGTGAGGAGACTGGGAACCTTTCCAGTTCAAAGAACAAAATGCTCTAACCATTAGTGGGGCCTAGAGGTTACACACACCCTTTTGAAAAATGTATACTCCTCAGTGCTGAAAAGGTTGATGGCTTTCCAAAAGTGAGCGTCTGCAGCACCTGCCTTACTAAGCAGGATTTGGCCAGCTCCTAGCATCATCATTCTTTGTCAGTAATAATTGTATCTTAGCATCCCTTGAGTAATATATTTCTTTTTGTGTCCAATAGTTTTGTATGTTATGTGTATATTTTTAATTCTGTAGTGCTGTTCATGCATTTTCAAACTGAGAACTGAGGGAATGATGATAACTTGAGCCAGGCACTTGGCATGCACTGTGTACTGATTATGCCTATGTTAACATCCGCAGAAATGAAGATGCGGTCAATCAGATGGCCGTTGCTCCCGTTCCATTACCATCAAGTTCCCCATCTTTTATTGAGGTAAGATGGCTCCTAATTAGCTTATAGTGAATATATTAGATGGGTTTGTCATAATTCTTTTTTTCCAAATCTAGCTTTTTTGACTTTCAGTATCTTGTATTCCAAATTCATGAAATTTATTATCTAGGGAATATACCTAAGTCAAATAGAAAGTATTTCAAGTACTAGTACGATTATAAAGTAATCTAAAACAATGTTAAACAAACACTTTAGAAGTTAACCATATGAGTATTGCCTTCATCAAAGTTTCTTAAAGTTTTTTTCTAGACATAGAATGTGTCATTTCTTAGAAAACTCTCTTTTTTAATAACTGAATAGTAGTACCCCTTTATGGTTTCAAAACACTTTAAACCTATGATTGTAGGTGTCTTTAAATAATTACTTTCATCTGCTGATAGGGAAAGTGATAACACAACAAGATTGCTATCATAATGATCTGCTGAGAGAGAGAGAGATAGAGATAGAGAGAGAGAGAGAGAGAGGATAACCAGTGTGTCTTCCCAGCTGAGGGAATATTACATTCTCTTTATGTTTTTTAGTTATTGAATTATTTTTTAATTTCAAAAAGAAATACATAATTATTATAACTAATCAAATGCAGATTTATTAGAAGAAAAGGTTGTTTTTTCTTTCCCCACCTCCCCAAGGAAGTTAATATTTACCAGTTAGTATCTCGCCATACTTTTTCCTTTGCTTCTACAACAAAAATAAAGTTGATTTCCCCACACATCTTGGCCTCTCCACCCCTTTGTCTTTGTGTCTATTGTTTCTTCTACCTGGATGCCTTCCCACTTTCTCCTTATTAATTCTCAACCACTAATTCCTTAAAGAATTACCTTTTTGGAAGCCCCTTCCACATGTTCTATGACTCAAAGTGAATAAAATACTAGTAATTAATAGAGAAGGTGTAAGTCCTCAAATGAGAGAGGCTGTTCTTCTGACCAGCTTCATTCCACACAATTCCCTTCAGTAATGTTTACTCCCTTCACAGTTAAATAATACTCATGATTCCTTGAAAAGGTAAAAATTATCCTTTGTTCTTTGTGTGATGTCACCGGGGCCTTATAGAAAAAGACAGACCCATTTCTAGATGGGTTTATCAAGGATTCTGTTCCTTGTAATTCCCTTATTATCTTAATGTTTTAATACTGTCAACATTAAAATCAAATTTAAAAAAGAAAAGAGAATGTAGGATTGGCCCTGGCCGGTGTGGCTCAGCTGGTTGGGTGTCATCCCATACACTGCAAGGTTGCTGGTTCGATTCCCAGTCAGGGCACATGCCCAGGTTGTGGCCCTGATCCCCAGTAGGGAGCATGCAGAAGGCAGCTGACCGATATTTGACCCTCACATCGATGTTTCTTCCTCTCCCTCTCCCTTTCTCTCTCTCTAAAAATCAATTTTTAAATCTTTTTTTTTAAAAGTAGGATTGTAAGCATCACTCTAAACTGTATGCTTTTGAAGGATTAAGCTTTTTGTCTTCTTGATCATTTAGTCCTCAGTGCCTAGCACCTAGTACCTGCTTAATAAATATTTATAGGGTAATTGAACTGCAGGAACCATATTTTGGCTTTTCTACTGTATCCTTGATGCTTTATTTCAGTGTGGAGTACTTCTTATTTGATTCAAATTCATTCTGCTTATTTCCAACCTATCCTACTTTGGTCCAGCATACAAAGGATTAATTTGCAAAATAGTCCCCCTCCCCCACAAAGAACCTTAGAAGAAGGGGTTCCCCCCCTTTCCCCCAATAAAAACCCCGGAATCTTTTTAAAATCCTAAATTTTGGGCCTCATTCTCCGGAAATTCTGTTTCTTTGTTACTAATGTTGTGGCCCCACCCCATAACAAAGAAACAGAATTTCCGGAGGATGAGGCCCAGAAATCAGGATTTTAAAAAGATTCCCAGGTGATTCTAATGTGCAGCCAAGGTTGAGAACCACTGACTTAGAGTCTTATAGTAAAACATGTGTATTACTAAAACAGGATGCCCTCAGAGATAAAGCTGTAGGAGGAGTTCGCAGAAAATGAATGGCGTTTCCTGATAAGAGAAAACCTATTTCTGATCAATAGATTATATTTTAAAATATGAATATGAATAGGGTTGGATAAGAATGTGGGAATAGCACAAATAAAAACACAGAACTAAAAAAAAACAAAAATAAGGGTGTAAAATGGGAGAAAGTATAAGGGCCCATGAAAGGGAGTAAAAGAAATTGGGGTTGGAAAAATAAATTGAGGTCAAATGAGAGAGGCTTGATCTTAAATCTCAGAAGGTTTGAATTTTATGCAATAGGCACTTGGAACTGTTGTAGGCATGTTGAACAATGAACTGGTCTGATCAGGACTCTACTTCAGGTAAAGGAGTCTAATAGCAACGTCAAAGATGTCTTGAAGAGAGAAACCCAAATAGGAAGCCACTGCTGTGGTGTCTCTAAGAGGCACTGAGGACGAAGTATACTCGGGTCCCACGATATTTATTCCGTTCTTTGATGAGGCAGGCTTCTATATCTTTATAGAAGCAAAAACTTTTTACTTTCCCTTCTTCTCGGAAAGTTGTGCTTTTTTTGAATACTAAGTGAGATGGAGCAGGCCTGATAAAGAATGGAGAGGCTGGTTACCTAGCAAGTGTCATTAGCAGAATTTCCATTATATCTTAATTGTACA
>NW_005880069.1:0-6572 GCF_000147115.1 Myotis lucifugus | reverse complement strand
GTTGAGCTGTGTCTCACCTCATGGTAGGTATCCGGTGTATGCACTTCTGTCATCTCACTTCTTTATAAAACCTTGGAGACTACCGGGGAGATCAGCTTTGTAGAAGATAACAAAACCTTCCTGAAATCTTGCCACCCGCACTTTCCCATTCCCTGTCCAGGTCAGAAGATGCTGTTAACAGTCTTGACCAGTGGAATGTTGTGATCCAAAGAGATCCTCTTGGTGGAATAATGGAGGAGAAGCCCTATGCATGCTGTTTCTCTCCTGGAGCATGTCCCCTGCTCCTATACATGGAATCCTCAGGTTTGTCTATTACACAGAACTGGACATTTAAATTCATGAAATGGGACTATTCATGGGATTAAAGCGTCTGGAGGTCTTTCTGTTATCTGAAGAGGAACAGAAAATTAGTGGGACCAACCCCAGAGGTCACTCAGGGTTGGGGAAAAAATGTGTTCCACAGAGAAAGCTTCAACGGACAGATTGGGGAAAGAACAAACAGAGAAGAAACTTGCTTTTTTATTTCGCTTTATCTCTTTCAGTGTAACTGTTACACATATTGCATCTCTCCACCGAGCCCCCCTCCAGTTTGTCCTTGACTCTGGACAACATGAGGCCAGGAAAGAGATACAGCCTTCTAGACAATGCGCTTCTCACAGCTCCATTCGCTGGTTCACTTGACGTTCCTTTTCACATGAACTGTTGTTTGTAGTGGGTGCCTGATGTCTGTTTTTGCCCGCGCTCTTCCCCCTTTCTCCTGGGAAGCCCTCTCCGTTTTGTATAGGGGAATAGTTCTTCCTGAACCCCAATCTTACAAGGTGTCCTTTCCTCACATGTTCTTGCCACCTGGATTGGTTCCTGAGTGATCACTAGACATCAGCTGAGCCAAAGTTTTCCCCTTGGATTTTTACAGTTGAAAATAGGAAAAAGAGATTTCTACTTACATCCATGAAGTACTAATTGCCTCCATTGTAAACAACCAGAAAAACAAACAAACAGACACCCAGCAACTGTTTTCAAGCATCGGACAGCAGCAGCACGGGATTGTGATGACCATCAAAAGGGCAATGAATGATGTGGGACCTACAGTTGCCCCAGGTTTCTGTCTCAAAACAGTTTCCAGGTGTCACTGCGGAAGGAGAACCCAGACAGAGCCCAGCAACCTCACAGAGTTCAGGAGACAGGAGTCAGAGTTCAGGAAAATTGAAGCCGCTGGAATTTGTGGAGCAGAGTTTCAGAGAGAAGGGCACGGAGAGAGCTGAAGACATCTGAGAGGGAGCCCCTCAAGTCTTTAGCTGAGTGCTGTTCAGAACCTGCATGGGTGATATTCTAGGACAGTGATGGCGAACCTATGACACGCATGTCAGAGGTGACATGCGAACTCATTTTTTTGGTTGATTTTTTTCTTTGTTCAATGGCATTTAAATATATAAAATAAATATCAAAAATATAAGTCTTTGTTTTACTATGGTTGCAAATATAAAAAAATTTCTATATGTGACGCGGCACCAGAGTTCAGTTAGGGTTTTTCAAAATGCTGACACGCCGAGCTCAAAAGGTTCGCCATCACTGTTCTAGGAGGTCAGGGAGGGAAGCACAGAGAGCAGCACACCAAACGTTTCCTGGAGCTCACACAGGGCTGGAATATTTTGTCTTCATGCCAGCCAAATGGAGAGACCTCTTAAAACATTAAGCATTGGACAGAGTCTTCAAAAGCAAACTTAGTATTGGGGCAACATTTGCTCTAGATTAGAAACTGATCTGAGCCCTAGCTAGTTTGGCTCAGTGATTAGAGTATTGGCCCTTGGACTGAAGGGTCACAGGTTTGATTCCTGGTCAAGGGAATCTACCTCAGGTTGAATCCCTGGGCCCGGTCGGGGCATGTGTGGGAGGCAACCAATCGATGTGTCTCTCTCATGTTGATGTTCCTCTCTCTTCCTCTCTCCCTCCCTCCCCCCCTCCTCTCTCCCTTCCACTCTCTCTTTAAAAATCAACGGAGCCCAGCCAGCGTGGCTCAGTGGTTGAGCATCGACCTATGAACCAGGAGGTCAGGGTTTAGATTCCTGGTCAGGACACATGCCCGGATTGTAGGCTTGATCCCTAGTGTCGGGGGCATGCAGGAGACAGCCAATCAATGATTCTCTCTCATCATTGATGTTTCTATCTCTCTCTCCCTCTCCCTTCCTCTCTGAAATCAATAAAACTATATTAAATTGAATAAATAATTAATTTTTTAAAAGTAAATGGAAAATATCCTTGGGTGAAGATTAAAAATAATAAAAATAACAAACTGTCTGCGTCTACCTTAACACAGCTTAAAAAACAAGACTCAAAAGGACCTTGCCTCCTTTGTCAAACATACAATGGAGAGAAGACAGTCTCTTCAATAAATGGTGTTGGGAAACTGGACAGATACGCGCAAAAAAAAAATGAAACTAGACCACCAACTTATACCATACACAAAAAATAAACTCAAAATGGATAAAGGACTTAAATGTAAGATGGGAAACCATAAAAATACTAGAGGAATCCAAAGGCAACAAAATCTCAGACATATGCATAAGCAATATCTTCATCGATATAGCTCCTAGGCCCGAGGACCTAGGGCAATGGAAACTAAAGAGAAAATAAAAAAATGGGACTACATCAAAATAAAAAGCTTCTGTACAGTAAAAGAAACAATCAGCAAAACAACAAGAAAGCCCACTGCATGGGAGAACATATTAGCCAATGTTATCACCAATAAGGGTTTAATCTCCAACATTTACAGGGAACTCATACAGCTTAATAAAAGGAAGATAAACAACCTAATCAAAACATGGGCAATGGACCTAAATAGATACTTTTTGAAAGAGGACATAAGGAAGGGCAAGAGACATATGAAAACATGCTCAAAGTCACTAATCATCCAAGAGATGCAAATCAAAACAACAATGAGGTACCATCTCACACCTGTCAGAATGGCTATCATCAACAAATCCACAAATGACAAGTGCTGGCGAGGATGTGGAGAAAAAGGAACCCTCGTGCACTGCTGGTGGGAATGCATACTGGTACAGCCACTGCGGAGAACAGTATGGAGTTTCCTCAAAAAACTAAAAATGGAACTCCCATTTGACCCAATGATCCCACTTCTAAGACTATATCCCAAGAAACTAGAAACACCAATCAGAAAGTATATATGCATCCCTATGTTCATAACAGCACAATTCACCATAGCTAAGATTTGGAAACAGCCTATGTGCCCATCAGCAGATGAGTGGATTAAAAAACTGTGGTACATCTACACAATGGAATACTACACTGCGGTTAAAAAAAAAAGGAATTCTTATCATTTGCAACAGCATGAGTGGAACTGGAGAGCATTATGCTAAGCGAAATAAGCCAGTCAGAGAAAGATAAATATCACATGATCTCACTCATTTGTGGAATATAATGAACAACATAAACTGATGAACAAAAACAGATCCAGAAACAGAGAAACATCGATCAGACCATCAAACCTCAGAGGGAAGGTAGGGGAGGGTGGGGGTAAGGGGAAGGGATCAACCAAAGGACTTCTATGCATGCATATAAGCTAACCAATGGACACAGACACGGGGGGTGGGGGGTGAGGGCATGAGTGAGTGGGCAATAAGGAGATAAGGACACATATGTAATATTTTAATCAATAAAGGAAGGGGGAAAAAAGACTCAAAAGGACCAAGTTTATCCCAAGTAATTTAACTGTGCTCCAAGAAAAACAAAAAACAGTTCAACACTATTTAGTGAAAAACAATAAAACCCAATATTCAATGAGGTAAAATTCACAATGTCCAACATGCAAACAAAAATATTATCAGGTATGAAAAGAGCATGACTCATAAGCTGGAGGTGGGGGGATAAATCAATAGAAATGGACCAAGAAATGACAGACATAATGTAATTAGCAAAGGCCTTAAAATATATAATATTTCAACAGATATTTCACCAAAGACAATATATAAATACAAAAAAAAGACATGAAAAGATGCTCAACATCATTAGGGAAATACAACTTGAAACCAGAATGAGATACCACTACACATCTATAAGAATGTCTACTAGTAAAATCAAAAAGACTGACCATACTTAGTTCTGACAAGGATGTGGAGCAACTAGAACTCTCATACACACTGCCGGAGGGAATGTAAAATGGTACAACCATTTTGGAAATATGGTTTGGCAGTTTCTTTTAAAGTTAAACATATAGTTATGTATGACTTAGAAATTCCACTTTTTAGATATTCAGCCAAGAAAAATGAATACACATGTTCATATAAAGACGTGTTCATAGCAGCTTTATTTATAAGTGCATAAACTGGAAAAAGTGTTCATCAACTATTGAATGGATAAACAAATTGTGATACATTAGTTCCCCTTACCCAGGGTTTTGTTTTCAGTGGTTTCAGCTACCTGTGGTCAACCTTGACCTGAAAAATATTAAATGGAAAATTTCAGAAATAATTAATAGTTGTAAGTTATGTGCCATCCTGAGCAGTGTCATAAATCTCCAGCTAACGTGCTTCATCCCGTCAGAGACGTGACTCATGCCTTTGTCCAGGAGAGCCAGGCTGTATAGGCTACCCACCCTCATTAGTCACGTAGTAGCCGTCTCAGTTATCAGATGTACTGTCATTGTATCACAGGACGTATGTTCAAGTTACCCTAATTTTACTTAATAGTGACCCCAAAGCGCAAGAGTAGTGATGCTGGCAAAATTTAAATTGCCAAGAGAAGCCAAAAGGGCTTCCTTTAAGTGAGGCATGTATGTATGTATGTTTGTACAGGAAAAAAACAAAGTACACACAGGGTTCAGTACTACCCGTGGTTTCAGGCATCCACTGGGTGTCTTGGAGTTTATCTGCTGAAGATAAAGGGCACTAGAGTATCCATTCAATGGAATACTACACAGCAATGAAAAGGAACAAACTACTGATAATTGCAACATGGATGAATCTCAAAAGCATTATGTTAAGTGTAAGAAGTCAGATACAAAAGACTCATCTTGTCGGGGAACCCAAGATGGTGGCATAGGTAAACACCGGAGTTTGCTGCCTCGAACAACCACTTCAAAAATACAACTAAAAGATGGTACGGACATCACCCAGAACCACAGGAAGGCTGGCTGAGGAGAGATTCTTCAACTAGAAGAAAAGAGAACAGCATACCGAGGCTCAGAGGAGGCGCAG
This sequence comes from Myotis lucifugus, assembly GCF_000147115.1. Lineage (NCBI taxonomy): Eukaryota > Metazoa > Chordata > Mammalia > Chiroptera > Vespertilionidae > Myotis > Myotis lucifugus. The sequence continues at coordinate 1,362 of NW_005880069.1, read as the reverse complement.
TGTGGAAAATACAAAGGCACGGAGGTGCGCGTGGAGCGGGCTGGTGGCTGAGGGCGCTGTTGTCATTTTCAATCGGGAGGGAGTCCCAGGCTCTGAGCTCCAGATCTGGGCAAGTCTCTAGGGACTCAGACTCAAACGGGAGAAGCAGGATTGTCTGGCATTGGCCGGAACGCGAGGGCAGCTTTCTCTCCGAGGTTTGCAGCGGTTGCTGGAATTCTGAGAAGCAGAGCCTCTGGGAACAGGACTGAGAGCAGCCATAACTGCTCCCTCTGCCCGCCCTGTTGATCCTGTGCGACCTGCCCCGCCCAAGCCCTGTGAAGAGCCATTTGCCGGATAGCCCTCAGGCAAAGGCTAGATTAGCACCTCTCCAGAGGACAGAAGTTTTCTCACTGCAGACACAGCTGATTCTCACAGCCAGTCGGCCTGGAGGTCAAATCCCTCTAGTATTAACTACAACAATCAAGGTTTAACTACAACAAGACTGCGCACAAAGACCACTAGGGGGTGCACCAAGAAAGCATAAAAAATGCGGAGACAAAGAAACAGGACAAAACTATCAAGGGAGGATATTGAGTTCAGAACCACACTTTTAAGGTCTCTCAAGAACTGTCTAGAAGCCGCCGATAAACTTATTGAGATCTACAAGAAATCTAATGAGACCCTCGATGATGTGATAAAGAACCAACTAGAAATTAAGCATACACGGACTGAAATAAAGAATATTATACAGACTCCCAACAGCAGACCAGAGGAGCGCAAGAATCAAGTCAAAGATTTGAAATGCAAAGAAGCAAAAAACACCCAACTGGAAAAGCAAAATGAAAAAAGAACCCGAAAATACGAAGATAGTGTAAGGAGCCTCTGGGACAGCTTCAAACGTACCAACATCAGAATTATAGGGGTGCCAGAAGATGAGAGAGAGCAAGATATTGAAAACCTATTTGAAGAAATAATGACAGAAAACTCCCCCCACCTGGTGAAAGAGATAGACTTACAGGTCCAGGAAGCGCAGAGAACCCCAAACAAAAGGAATCCAAAGAGGACCACACCAAGACACATCATCATTAAAATGCCAAGAGCAAAAGACAAAGAGAGAATCTTAAAAGCAGCAAGAGAAAGAAAGGCAGTTACCTACAAGGGGAGTACCCATATGACTGTCAGCTGATTTCTCAACAGAAACTTTGCAGCCAGAAGGGAGTGGCAAGAAATATTTCAAAGTGATGAATGCCAAGAACCTACAACCAAGATTACTTTATCCAGCAAAGCTATCATTCAGAATTGAAGGTCAGATAAGAGCTTCACAGATAGGAAAAGCTAAAGGAGTTCATCACCACCAAACCAGTATTATATGAAATGCTGAAG
>NW_005880068.1:0-6572 GCF_000147115.1 Myotis lucifugus | reverse complement strand
AACAAGAGTTAAGCTCCTATTGTTTCTGGCCACCAAAACATCACCAACTTCTAAATAAAGACCCAAAACACTTCTAATATTAAACACTGAAATTAATGTAAGCTATACATATATTTAAGAAAGATTAATAAAAACAAGTAAGATAATCATGCTCCAACCTGCTGATTCCAGTTCAGGGTCCCAGGTGGCTTGAGTCCACCCAGCAGCTGAGGGCACAAGACGGGAGCCCACTTGGACCTTCCATCGAGGGTACAGTCACACACACTCACTCAGACTGGGACCATTTTGACCAGCAGTCGCCAACCTTTCAGACCTCACAGACCACCAGTGGTCCGCGGACCACCGGTTGGCAACCGCCGCTCCAAAGGTTTCCTTAGACATCCGATTCACCTCATGTGCACATCTTCGGGATGTGGGAGGAAACCAAAGCACCCAGAGAAAACTCACGCAGACATGGGGGAGGACATGCAAACTACACACAGTGGCCCCAGCCAGGAATCAATTTTTTTTTCCTCATCAACATTGAACAAAACAATGTTACTTGAGGACCTGCTATTCACTCTTTGTGGAATATACAAATACTGATATAGCCCTAGCTGGTTTGGCTCAGTGGACAGAGCGTCGGCCTGTGGACTGAAGAGTCCCAGGTTCAATTCTGGTCAAGGGCACATGCCCAGGTTGCAGGCTCTATCCCCAGAAGGGGGCATGCAGGAGGCAGCCAATCAATGATTCTCTCTCATCATTGATGTTTCTCTCTTTCTCCCTCTCTCTTTCTCTCTCTCCCCCTTCCTCTCTGAAAAACACACACACACACACACACACACACACACACACACTCTCTAAAGGCCCAGTGCATGAAATTCATGCACGGGTAGGGTCCCAAGTCCTGGCCGGCCATCAGGGCCAATCGGGGCCTTCCAGCTCCTGGCAGGGCAGGGGCCTTCCTTCATTCCATACCGCCTCCTGGTGGTCATCTCATGTCATAGCGAGTGAGCGAACTCCCGGTCTCCCGGTCAAACTCGCGAGGGGACACTTTGCATATTAGCCTTTCATATATACGTGTATATATACATATATACACACATATATATAATTCATTGTGTAAATTAGGAACATTTTAAGTAGGAAAAAATAAGACTATATGTATGTAATAAAAAAATCACAACCACAAACATTAACCTAAAATTTTTTTATAAGCTGTTGAACTAAAGTGATATGTGATGCCATCAATTCCTAGTTATTTGCTTAATGATTTTATCACCAGCTAGAGGTCACTTGTGCTTAAGCAGTAGCTGCTGCCGTAAAAAAAAAAAAAAAAAGGAATTCTGAAGGGAAAATTATAAAGATTTTTTTTAAAATTTTTTTATTGATTTCAGAGAAGAAGGGAAGGGAGAGAGAGAAATAGAAACATCAATGATGAGACTGCCCCCTATTGGGGATTGAGCCGCAACACAGGCATGTGCCCTGCCTGGGAATAAAACCGTAACCACCTGGTTCATATATTATATTTTTTGCCAATGTGACAAAAAATAGGTATAATTTTGATTCATTCACACTAGACCAGTGGTTCTCAACCTTCCTAATGCCGCAACCCTTTAATACAGTTCCTCATGTTGTGGTGACCCCCAACCATAAAATTATTTTCGTTGCTACTTCATAACTGTGATTTTGCTACTGTTATGAATCGTAATGTAAATATCTGATATGCAGGATGTATTTTCATTGTTACAAATTGAACATAATTAAAGCATAATGATTAATCACTAAAAAAATATGTAATTATATATGTGTTTTCCGATGGTCTTAGGCGACCCCTGTGAAAGGGTCGTTCGACCCCCAAAGGGATCGCGACCCAGAGGTTGAGAACCGCTGCACTGGACAGTTATTGTTGTGTTGGCTATTGTCATTTTTTTCATTTTAACAATCTAAGGGAAAAGAGACCAGTGCCCTTAAAAATTCTTACAGTGCCCGCGTAGGTGTGGCTCAGTTGGTTGGAGCACTGTCCCAGGCACTGAGTTTGATTCCCAGTCAGGGCACATACCCAGGTTGCAGGTACCATCCCAGTTGGAGTACGTAAGGGAGGTAACTGATCAATGTTTCTCTCTATCTCCCTTCCTCTCTCTCTAAAAATCAATGAAAACATATCCACAGATGAGGATTAAAAAAAGAAAAGAAAATTCTTGCAGCACACCAGTTGCAAATCACTACTTTAGAACAATGGTTCTCAACTCCAGCTGCACATTAGAGTCACCTTGAATATTTAAAATAAAAATAAAAACAATATATGGTGGCACTTATATGAAGTAAAACATATGGCAACAATAGCACAAAGGGCAAGGCCAAAAGGGCAGATTCTTACAATATGTGTAAAGTGGTATATTACTTGAAGGTAGACCATGATAAGTTAAAAATGTATACTATAAAGATTAAATCCTAAAGTAATCACTAAAAAAGTAAAAACAGAGTTATACGTAATAAGCCAACAAGAGACAAAACATTATATGCAGAGCCCATGGACACAGACAATAGTGTGGTGAGGCCTGGAGTGGGGCAGGTGTGGGTGGAAAGGGCGTAGGAGGGAAAATGAGGGACATCTGTAATACTGTCAACAATAAAAATAAATTTTAAAAAGAGAGACAAAATGGAATAATACATACTCAAGTCAAAAGAAGGGAGAAAAAGAGGGAAAACAAACAGAACAGATATGACAAGCAGAAAAGAAATAGCAAGATAGATTCAAACTTAAACATAATTGATAATCACATTAAATGTAAATGGCTTAAACGCCCCAAATAAAAAGCAGACACTGTCAGATAGGACAAAAAGCAAGACTCAGCTAAATGCTGCTACAAGAAGCCCACTTGAAATATAAAGACTGAAACAGGCTAAAACCAAAAGGATGGAAAAGCACCTGTCACACTAACACTAATCAAAAGAAAGCTTAATACCAGACCAGTAGATTTCATAGCAAAGAATATAATCAAGGATAAAGAGAGTCATTCAATAATAATAAAAAGGGTCAATGCATCAAGAGTACATAACAATCGTAAACATTTATGCACTAATAAGTTAGCCCACAAAAACAGAAAAATAGGAAAGATGCCTTACAAAGTTAAAACACAAGCATCATCATTCCTGAATCAAAACTGAAGATTGTCAAGATTGTTATGCAATAAGTGTCATGCAATTTTACTAACAAAAGTACAGTTTTCCCCAAAAGGGTCAAAGGTAGTAATGTGTTAAACAGCTTATCAAAATATTTATGACTTCAATGCAAAGCTGAGGAAAGTGATCTAAAGCTGACTCACCTTTCATATTGCCTATCTCGTGGTAATGAAGCACCCCAATGTCGAAAGTCCATGATTAACATAAGTAGAAGGAGGCAGGATATGAAGAAGAGTCCTAGGAATGCCACCCGCTGACGGGGAAATGGGCTCACTGTGGGCACAGTAAAGTACCAGGAGGCTGGGCAGAGGTAGGAAAAACTGATCCTGAAATGAGACAAACATGAGTAAGAAAAGTCTCTACAACTGAGTACTAAAATATAGTTTTTAAACTGGATTAAAGCCCTTCCGAATAAATGCAAAAATTCATGCCACCAGAAACTTAAATGTTCTTTGAGTCTCAAATTTTAGAAAAGGACCTATATGGTTCATGGTGCTTCTACCATATAAGTCAGAAAAGCTGTATCTGATCTTTTTCCAAGTCTGTACTTTGGGGTGCAATTCAAAGAATTAATCTTATTTTAATGAAAAGATTGCGTCTCCCTGAGCAACTTCATAACGCTGAACAATCAGAGCACTACAACATTCCCACCAAGAATGCTGTCAAAAAATTGGGTAGTCAGGAAATGTATTCCACTGATTAAAAAATATTTTAATAGGTAATACATGCACACAGTAAAAAAATCAAACAATTAAAAAATATATATATATATACAATGGAAAGTGAGTCTTTTGCCCTAATCCAACCATTTCCCTCTCAGAGGCAACCATTACTACCCAGTTTCTATGTATTTTTCCAAGGATATTCTATGTATACACAAGCATAGATACATATTATATATGGTAACATATCCGTGTGTGTGTGTGTGTGTGTGTGTGTGTGTGTATGCATCTCCATTTTGTTTTGTTTTACACCTTATATACTGTTTTGCATCTTTCCCCGCTTACTCTGTTTGACAACTGTCCCATATCCACAGATCCACATTAATCTTTTCTGAACGCTTCAGAGTATTATTACAATGGTTGGACAAGTGTATTCAACTGTGAAGTTCATTTTCTATACTGATTCAAAAGGACCTCAGTCTGTTTTCAAGGTTCATTACAAAATAAAAATCTTTTTTTAACCTAGTCTCACTCAAATGGAAATCTGAAAGAATATTACAGTCTAACCCTTTCTGAGCTGAGCAAGCACTGACCTGGGCCGAGGGTTAGGGGCTGGAAACTATTGTATCTGCCTTCAAAAGAATGAAACTTTGATCTTTGCAACCATGTGTCCCGATGCAAAGTCCAGATGCAGACCCAGGACGAGCTTCACCGTTAACCACCTCCCAGGACCCCTCAACCTGCCGGCCACCCCGCACCGAGCCCAGCTGGGAAGGAAGTGAGCAGCCTTACCTAGCCATGGGTTCCCCTCAGTGGTCCCAACGCCTGTCACCTCCTTTTCCTTTTGCCCGGAGAAGGTGGTCTCCTTGTCCCAGGCATCTCCTAAGCCTGCAGCCTGGGAAGAGTTGGATGGGTTTCAGGCTTACCTCCAGCAGTGCCCACGAGACCAGACCTCCGGGAGGAGGCCAGGCGCCCACCCACTCCCCGAGCTCCCATTCCAGACACGTCCGCTCGGGTTCTGGGGCCCGGCGGACCCTCCCCGGCTTCCTGGGAGCGGGGAGTGCTCGAGGGCCAGCGGGGTCCTGGAGGAACCGGCAGCCCCCGGGTGGCGGGGTGGGGTTTCCCGCTTCGCTTCCCGTCCCCCTCGGCCCCGCCGCCCTCCAGCACTCACACTCACGGGTCCAGGGGCCCGCCGCTCCTCCAGCACCTCTCCGCGCTGTCCCGGGCGAATGCCCACGGTCTCCAGCCCAGCCGGAAGGAGGCCTGCGCCGGCGGCGGCGCCACGTCCCCAAGGAAACCGCAGGGAGCCAATGACTGACAGGGGACCCACGGAAAGGGACCCGCCCTCCGCCGGCCAGAGCCACCGGCGAACCAGCTCCGTGGGCCGCACGTCCGTCCATCGGAATAGCCAATCCCCAAGAGTGTTCGGCCTCTAACGCCCGCCCCAGGATTCCGAGTGCGTCCAATCCGGAAGGGTGTCGTGCCGCGGCTCCGCCCGGAGGGGCCGGCGGAGGACGCACAGGTGAGCGGTGCGAGCGGCACCCGGGCACCCGGCTCACTCCGCTTTCTGAGCGGCGGAAAGTCTCCGCCGGCTGCTTTCTCCGCGGCTGCTCCCAGGACAGAGCGGCCTCGGTGGGTGGGTGGCTCTCGGGGTGTCTGCGACAGTAGTGCATCCCTTGCCCACAACCTATTGGAGGTTTTGTGTCCACCAACCCTGCCCGGCAGAATGGCAGTTCTTCCACCTCAAACCTGTCCTATAGCCTCCCAAACGGATGCCTTGGCTGCGTTGTTTTGTCCCGCGAGAAAAACATATCAATTGGGGACAAGGCCGTCTACACCGAGGCGCTTATACCCATTCATTCAACATTAATTGATTGTCTGCTGTGTGCCAGACATGAGCCAAAACGTAATGTTTCCTTAATGCGGTGTTTCTTTCTTGTTTACACAGCCGTTCCGTTTCCAGGAGGGAGCCGCTCCGAAAGGATAAAGTCCAAGTCCTTACGAACGTGGCACAGGCATGGCCGTCCACGACCCGCCGGTGCATCATCTTCACTGCTCCTTACCTCCCTTAATGGGCTCCAGCAGCACCTCTGTGGGGTCTGCCCTCTCGGGTATTGCTCCTTCTGCCTCCCCACCCCTGCAGCTGCCTTGAATGTCCTTCCCTGACTTTTAGCAGGCCAGCTAGCCTCACCTCTTGTAAAAGCCTTACTTGACCTACACCCCGTTTATATATGCCTATTGTTTCGCTTACTACACGGAATTGCAATTATATGTATGTGTCTGCCCTAACTGGTTTGGCTCAGTGGATAGAGCGTCGGCCTGCAGACTGAAGGGTCCCAAGTTCGATTCCGGTCAAGGGCATGTACCTTGGTTGCGGGCACATCCCCAGTAGCGGATGTGCAGGAGGCAGCTGGTCAATGTTTCTCTCTCATCGATGTTTCTGACTCTCTATCCCTCTCCCTTCCTCTCTGTAAAAAATCAATATATATATATCTGTCCAAATGGACAGAATATCCTTGAGTGCAGGGAGTGTGTGCTTCCACTTCAATGTTGGGCACTGCCTGGCACATAAAATACACTTAATATACGATATATAAGTGAACGAATAACTGGAATTAAATGAAGACAACCCAAATGAGAACAAAAGAGGCTATTTATTCCATGTCTGCTATAACAAGGCAGTCAGCCACCATTATTTGTGTCTGGCAGAGACTCAAAGGTGTCAGGGGAGTAGGAAACTAAAAG
>NW_005880067.1:0-6573 GCF_000147115.1 Myotis lucifugus | reverse complement strand
TTACATTTTAGTGCACTTAGTTTTACATGTCTCTCTTCCTTTTCTATAATAAAAGCCCCTTGAAGACAGAGACATATTTAGAGAATGTGAATTAAGTCACTTTATTCAATAAATATTTATGAGCTACTGTTTAGTATTGCATTTTAGAGGAGGGAATAAATTGTTCTTTTTAAAATATGTTTTTACTGATTTTTTTAGAGAGAGAGGAAGGGAGAGGGATAGACAGAATCATCGATGAAAGAAAAACATCGATTGACTGCCTCATGCATGCCCCCTACTGGGGATCAGACCTGCAACCTGAGCATGTACTCTGACCAGGAATCGACTGGGGACCTCTTGGTTCATGGGTCGATGCTCAACAACTGAGCCACACCGGCTGGGCGGGAATAAATCTTTTATGAATTTAAAAACTTCAGCATATATGGATTTCATATGTTGAACATGACTGTATTTTTACAAAAGGATTAATCAATTTATGAGTATTCTACTATGGCTTTCCTTATTTCAATACTTATTACATTCTGGTCTTTTAGCTTACCCTATCAGAATTTGTTTGAAAAAGTCAGTGTACAAGGCTACTACTCATATTACAGTTTTGTGTTTTCAATTTTCTAAAACAATGTATGCCCACCCTGAAAATGTGGGTCAGTGTTCCGTATCTTAGAAAGGTAGCCCCAGCTGAAGTGAGTGCTGCTGTTTAATTTTTTTCTCAATACCTTGAGAAACTTTTTAAAAAATTTATTTATTAAATTGATTGGGGTGACATTGGTCAGCATGAACATACAGGTTTCATGTGTGGATTTCTATGTTACAAGATCTGTGTATTGCACCGTGTGCTCACCACCCAAGTCAAATCTCCTGTCACCTCATATTAGGACCCCCTTATGCCCCCAACCCCTTCCCTCTGGCTGTTTGTGTTCACAAGTTTCAGTTTTATATCCCACATATTACTGAAATCATAGGGTTCTTTTTCTGTCTTACTTATTTCACTTAGCATAATGTTCTCAAGGTCCATCCCTGTTGCTAAGAAAAACATTTCTTATGCAAAGGTGTAGTACCACTTAACTGGAAATAACTAAGTCAGCCAGAGTATCAAAATGAGGTGCAAAACTTTTATTGGGAATTAACAGCACCAGTGGTAAAACCTCATTATGAATCTAAGATATATTCAGTTTTAGATAGTTACATTTATTTCATCCATGTTACAATAAAGAGAGGCATAACTGAATTTTAAACTACTACAGAATTGTAAAATGAAGGATAGTTTCAATATTGCATTCAGGGTCAAAAGAACTGATCTAGACAAGTTCATCACTTACTAGTTTGCAAACCCAGGCAAACTACTCTACTTCTGAACTGCGTCTCTTTCTTATTTTGTATTCATTATAATAGGCACCCTGTCAGATTTATATAGGGCAGGTTAATTTGGAGTACAAGCAAAATAAATGGATGTGAAAGTACTGCATAGATAGCTGTGTTATGAAACTGTGGTGGTAGTCTTACGTAACCTATGCGCTAGCGATGAACATTTAAAATTAGCCTTTTGAAAAGCTTTTTCTTATAACTTCCTTGTTTTCTTGTTTGTTTGTTTTTTTAAAAGATGGGTCTGTTATACTAATAATAAGCTATGTCTTTTGCATTTGTGCTCACATATCCACATTCTCCTGATAAGTTGCCAACAGATACTTAGAACCTCTGGTTAGCTGATATTTGGCTATGTAATAGGAAAAAGCTGATTAAACCATACAGGATTGCACCTTACACTGACCTCAAAAAGATCATTATTGTAACTACCAAAGTTTACTTAGCTTAATAAATAGTAAAGCAAATACATGTGTAATATGAGTACTACCTATACATACACACATACATCTATTATATTCCTCATTTTACTGTGTGGAGCTATGAAAAATTACCACTGGATAACAAAAGATATAAAGAGTAGAATCATAGTTAGGGACACAAATCTTTAATTCTTTGTGGAGTATTAGGACTTTTAAATGCTGTGCAGAAAATACCTTCTCAGCTGGAAGGACTGCCAGTTCCCTACTCATTGTAGTTTTCTCTCTGTACAGTAGATGTCAGTAATGCCTTGTCATGTCTGTTTTTGAATTATACATACCTATAAAAAGTTAGTTATGAAATATACACTTTTTTTTTTTTAAAATTAAATCTTTATTGTTCAGATTACATTTGTTCCTCATTTTTTTTCCCCCCCATAACTCCCCTCCTCCCAGTTCCCGCCCCACCCTCTGCCCTCACTCCCCACCCACTGTCCTCATCCATAGGTGCACGATTTTTGTCCAGTCTCTTCCCGCATCTCCCATTCCCCTTTCCCCCCCAAGAATAGTCAGTCCATTCCCTTTCTATGTCCCTGATTCATTATAATCACCAGTTCATTCTGTACATCAGATTATTTATTCACTTGATTCTTAGATTCACTTGTTGATAGATGCATGTTTGTTGTTCACAATTTGTATCTTTACCTTTTTCTTCTTCCTCTTCTTAAAGGATACCTTTCAGCATTTCGTATAATACTGGTTTAGTGGTGATGAACTCCTTTAGCTTTTCCTTATTTGTGAAGCTCTTTATCTGACCTTCAATTCTGAATGATAGCTTTGCTGGATAAAGTACTCTAGGTTGTAGGTTCTTGGTATTCAGCACTTTGAATATTTCTTGCCATTCCCTTCTGGCCTGCAAAGTTTCTGTTGAGAAATCAGCTGACAGTCGTATGGGTATTCCCTTGTAGGTAATTGAGTCTCTTTCTCTTGCTGCTTTTAAGATTCTCTCTTTGTCTTTTGCTCTTGGCATTTTAATTATGATGTGTCTTGGTGTGGTCCTCTTTGGATTCCTTTTGTTTGGGATTCTCTGTGCTTCTTGGACCTGTAAGTCCATTTCTTTCACCAGGTGGGGGAAGTTTTCTGCCATTATTTCTTCAAATAGGTTTTCAGTATCTTGCTGTCTCTCATCTTCTGGCACCCCAATAATTCTGATATTAGTGCGCTTGAAGCTGTCCCAGAGGCTCCTTACACTATCTTCGTATTTTCGGATTCTTTTTTCATTTTGCTTTTCCGGTTGGGTGTTTTTAGTTTCTTCGCATTTCAAATCTTTGGCTTGATTCTTGCGCTCCTCTGGTCTGCTATTGGGTATAATATTCTTTATTTCAGTAAGTGTATGCTTGATTTCTAGTTGTTTCTTTATCATAGCATCGAGGGTCTCATTAGTTTTCGTGAGGCTCTCATCAAGTTTATTGGCAGCTTGTAGCACATTATTGCAAGCCCTCAAAATTGCGTTTTTTAGCTCTATATCCTCCATTTCTGTCATGTTTTTTTGTCTCCGCATTTTTTATGCTTTCTTGGTGCACCCCCTTGTGGTCTTTGTGCGCAGTCTTGTTCTAGTTAAGCCTTGATTGTTGTAGTTAATACTAGAGGGATTTGACCACCAGGCCGACTGGCTGTGAGAATCAGCTATGGGAAAACTTCTGTGCTCTGGGGAGGTGCTAATCTAGCCTTTGCCTGAGGCGATCTGGCAAATGGCTCCGCGCAGGGCTTGGGCGGGGCGGGGTCAACAGGGCGGGCGGAGGGAGCAGTTATGGCTGCTCTCAGTCCCGTTCCCAGAGGCTCTGCTTCTCAGAACCCCGGCAACCGCTGCAAACCTCGGAGAGAAAGCTGCCCTCACGTTCCAACTGATGCCGGACAATCCCACTTCTCCCGTCTGAGTCTGAGTCCCTAGAGACTCGCCCGGATCTGGAGCCCAGAGTCTGAGACTCACTCCCGACCGAAAACGACAACGGCGTCCTCAGCCACCAGCCCGCCCCGCGCGCGCACCTCCGCACCTTTAAATTTTCCACACTGCGCCTCTTCTGAGCCTCGGCACGCTGCTGTCTTTCCTTCTAGTTGAAGAGTCTCTCCTCAGCCAGCCTTCCTGTGGTTCTGGGTGATATCCGTTCCGTCTTTTAGTTGTATTTTTGAAGTGGTTGTTTGCGGCAGCAGTCTCCGGTGTTTACCTATGCCGCCATCTTGCTGCCAAACTCTGAAATATACACTTTAAATATTTTTTGTAGACTCCCCCCAAAGGTAGTTGTCTGTTATTATAAAAATTTAAAACCAAACTAAAGTATGCAAATATCAAATCATTGTGTTATACACCTGAAACTAATATGTTATACGTCAATTATACCTCAATTTAAAAAAAAGAAAAAACTGAAAATTATGGTCTTTTGTAATATAAAGCAATTATATATATATTTTTTAGGAGATATCTGAAGAGATTATAGGATCACCCATCCCAGAACCTCGACAACGTTCAAGACTCTTAAGATCTCAATCAGAAAGTTCTGATGAAGTTACAGAATTGGACCTTTCACATGGGAAAAAAGATGCTTTTGTTTTGGAGGTATTATTGCATTGGAGTAATTTCTTAAAGTTTTTAGATGTGTAATTTTACAATCATACTTGATGTGATTCTTTTGTATCATTACAACTGTTATAAATATAAAAAATATAATATTTAAATATTACAATAAACTTGAGAATATCAGAACTTAGTAATATATTTTTATTCAATACCAGAAGACCGATAACAATAATGCAGGTAGTTCTGGAAAAATTTATGGGTTGAAATAAAATTAAAGTAATATTAACTCTTGGAGCTATTTATTGTAAACTTGGATGAATTTAAATAAGAAATTAATGTGCTATTGTTTCACTTACTAGAATTCAGTATATGTCTAGTTGCATAGTTTCACTCTTTATTATTCACAATGGAATATTGTGATATAAGAAAAATAGGATTTAGACCTAATTTGTTAGGTATGCCTTTAAATTTATCCCTACATAATTTTATTTTAAAGCAATTGTGTATTTAGTCAAAATTGTGTTTTTGTTAATTGCACTATATTTATTTAAACAAATAGAGATAATTTTTGCTTATGGTATCTTCTTTTGAAACATGCCCTCCTAAAGGATTAAGAAAAGGCTCGTTAAAAGAAAAAATTAATTATACTTAAAAATTATTTCACTTGGAAGTATTTATAATTATTACTGTGGAGAAATATATTGATATTTGAAAAGAATTTCTTTCAAGTTTTATATTTTAATTTAGGGAAAAGGTTCTTTTTTGACTCATGTTTTTTATTTAGTAAAAAAAATTTTAAAAATTGAAAATGATTATATATTTACTACTTATGTAATAGTTGAAATCTTTCTATTTTCAGATTGATGACACAGATGCTATGGAAGATGTACATTCTCTCCTTACTGATGTTCCTCCTCCTTCAGGTAAACAGAAAAAATTACCTTTGAGATGCTACTGTCCTTTTTTTTTGCACATCAGTATTTTAGTTCATAATTATTATGGTACTAACTTTATTTTAGAGGTTTTATCAATGTCACACCTTGTTATGTGCTTTGCTGCTCCAAGGCGGAAAACAGGTTTAAAATATTTATGTTAGAACTTAGATGAACTGATTTTTAATCCTTTTAAGATTATACATTTTTTTAAAAGTGGTAATTTATTAAGATGGTCTAACATTTTAGAAAAGAATGAATGGTTCTTATAGTTAGAATGTCATGTAATAATTGAAACAGGTTATTAACGCAAAAATAAATGAAATATCATATTTTAACTATAATTTATTTTGACAGGCTTTTATAGTTGTAATACAGAAATTATGCCTGGCATAAATAATTGGACATCTGAAATACAGGTGAATCTTTCATTTTTAATTTAAATAAATACAACATAAGTGATCTTAGCAAGTTCCTTCTTAATATATGTTTTCTTTTTCACCTCCTTATTGCAATTAAAATGTTACCCTTTTTCATACCACATTAGTTATTATTGTTCATTATTAGCAGTTTTATTGTTATAGTGATTAGTTAAAATAATAAAATGCCATACTATCATATCTCCCCATATTTAGATGTTCACATCAGTAAGAGTAATCCGATTAAGCAGTCTTAACCTGACTAATCAAGCCCTCAATAAGAACTTTAATGATCTCTGTGAAAATTTGCTGAAGGTAGGTACCTTCTGACTAACTATATTTTAGTTAAAACTCCTAAGAATCATGAAATTGAAAATGTGTACATATTGTCTGGAATACCTTACACAGTTATGGGCTGAATTATTTTTGTTTACATATCAACTTAGCTCTGCCATCAGATAAAATGCTAAAGTTGTCCTGTCTATCTTAATATACCATACTATAAAAGAAATATATTTTAAGTTATCTCATAGCTTTAAACTTCATAAAAATCTGTTGTATGTAAATTTAAAATACCTTTTTCTTATATTATTTTTTATGACATCGATAGATATGATTAAACCTTATTGTCTGCCATAATATTGAAAACTAGAGGCCTGGTGCATGAAATTCATGCACTGGAGGGGGGTGGGGCCCCTCAGCCAAGCCTGCACCCTCTCACAGTTCGGGAGCCCCACGATCAATCGCCCTCAGAGTGAGGCCCTGCCCACACGGCCGGGGTCCGCTATGGATCGCCCAAAAGAGGTAGGCCTGCCGGGCTACCGCAATGGATGGCCTCCGCAGAGGAGGCCCAGGCTACCCGCCAC
>NW_005880066.1:0-6573 GCF_000147115.1 Myotis lucifugus | reverse complement strand
ACACTAATAAAGAGAACATGGTAATTAGCGTACGACTGCTACCCTCCTATTGGCTAATCAGCATATCCTTATGCAAATTAACTGTCAGCTAAGATGGCGGCCGGCAGCCAGGCAGCTGGAAGCGAGCATGAGGCTTGCTTGCTCCAGGGACTGCAGACTCCAACGTTCCCCGCCTGACTTGCCGGCCTCTGAGCTACAACTCTAAGCAACTATGTACTATGTTGCAAATAAGAAGCTAAACAAAACCCCAGAAACCAGCTTTCAGCCAGCCGGGATCTCAGAGCTAGAGTTATACATTGTTTCAATTATAGCAGTGGAAGCCTCAGAGCTAGAGCCAGAGCTAAAGCTGGCCCAGAATAAAAAAAGTAAAAAAAAAGAAAAAAAGGAGTGGTTGGGAGCTTCAGTCAATTGCCAGCCTGAAAGCAGCCCTCAGCTCCTCACCCAGACTGGCCAGGCACCCCAGTGGGGACCCCCACCCTGATCCAGGACACCCTTCAGGGCAAACCAGCCAGCCCCCAGGCCTCTATCCTATATAGTAAAAGGGTAATATGCCTCCCAGCACTGGGATCAGCGGAGCCGCGAGGCCTCCTGGCACCGGATCAGCGTGACAGGGGGCAGCGCCCAAACCCCCTGATCACCCTGCGGCTCTGTGTGTGACAGGGTGCGGCGTCCCAACCCCACCCCCCCCACACACACACACAGGCCCTGCTCTGTGTGTGACAGGGTAGAGCCATAACCTCCCCATCGGCCCTGCCCTGAGTGTGAGAGTGGCGGCTCCCCAACCCCCTGATCGGCCCTGCTCTGTGGGTAATAGAGGGTGGCGCCCCAACCCCCCCCCCCCTACACGGGCCCTGCTCTGTGTGTGATGGGGTAGAGCCATAACCTCCCCATCGGCCCTGCCCTGAGTGTGACAGTGGCGGTGCCCCAACCCCTTATCCGCCCTGCTGTGTGTGTGACAGGGGGCGGTGCCCTAACTTCTCTATCGGCCCTACTCTGTGAGTGACGGGGGGAGCTCCCCAACCCCCTGATTGGGCCTGCTCTGTGCGTGACAGGGTACGGAGCCCCAACCCCCCTGATGGGCCCTGCTCTGTGCGTGACAGGGGGCAGTGCCCCAACCCCCTGATTGGCCCTGCTCTGTGCGTCACAGGGGGTGGCGCCCGCAACCTCCCATCGACCCTGCCTTGAGTGTAATAGGGGGCGGTGCCCCAACCCCCCAATCAGCCCTACCCTGAGCATGACTGAGGGTGGCATCGCAACCTCCCGATCCGCCCTGCTCTGTGCATGACAGGGGGCGGCGCCCCAACCCCCCAGTCAGCCCTGCTCTGAGCCCGACCAGGGGCTGCACCTAGGGATTGGGCCTGCCCTCTGCCACCCAGGAGCAGGCCTAAGCCAGCAGGTCGTTATCTCCCAAGGGGTCCCAGACTGCGAGAGGGCACAGGCTGGGCTGAGGGACCCCCCTCTTCCCCCCCCCCCCCCGAGTGCACAAGGTCCCAGGTTCGATTCCGGTCAAGGGCATGTACCTTGCTTGCAGGCACATCCCCAGTAGGAGGTGTGCAGGAGGCAGCTGATTGATGTTTCTCTCTCATCAATGTTTCTAACTCTCTATTCCACTCCCTTCCTCTCTGTAAAAAAAAATCAATGAAATATATTTTTAAAAAAGGAAATTCAGTTAGGATAAACAGATAACTTGGAGGAAAAACTATAAAAGCAGGTGTCAAAAGACAGGAGTCATTAATGAGGTCAAAATGTAGTTATACCAGAAGTGTGATATTTGGAAAAGTATGAAATGGGATACTAGAGTCTTACATTACAGACTGTACTGAAATTTTGTGTGCATTTAAGGAATGGAATAAAATCTAGAAAAAAGGTAAAATGATTGATAAGGCAGAGTTCGGTGTTTAGATGTAAGAAATCGGAAAGGTTGAAAATCAGTTTGTTTCACCCTAACCGGTTTGGCTCAGTGGATAGCAGGGGTCCTCAAACTTTTTAAACAGGGGGCCAGTTCACTGTCCCTCAGACCGTTGGAGGGCCGGACTATAGTTTAAAAAAAAACTATGAACTAATTCCTATGCACACTGCACATATCTTATTTTGAAGCAAAAAAAACAAAACGGGAACAAATACAATATTTGTATTTGCATGTGGCCCACGGGCTATAGTTTGAGGACCCCTGGATAGAGCGTCAGCCTGCGGACTCAAGGGTCCCAGGTTCGATTCCTGTCGAGGGCATGTACCTTGGTTTCGGACACATCCCCAGTGGGGAGTGTGCAGGAGGCAGCTGATCGATGTTTCTCTCTCACCGATGTTTCTAACTTTCTATCCCTCTCCCTTCCTCTCTGTAAAAAATCAATAAAATATATTTTTAAAAAAGAAAAAGAAAATCAGTTTGTTTCACTTTACGTAAATGGAAAACAACAAATAAAAGATAAAAAATTAGAAATTAGTTTCCACAAGTATGATAAGCAAAGGGATAAACATCCTTGGTTCGTGACAATGTGGTCAAGGTTGGTATTTCTCCAGCAGCAGGAGATAGTGGTAGCTTCCTTTTGCACGTCCAGCACCAGGCTTCTGTGTTCCTCAGAGACTCCAGCAGCATTCAGGCCGTACCCTCTGTCTGCTCCGTGAAAGGATTGGGAACCTAGCATGGAGTTTTGGAGCCTGGGCGGCGTTAGGAACACCCACATAGACTGACTCGAGATGAGAGCCAAGCAAGATGAAGGGAGGGGGGTGCCAGGTGTTGGGCCCCCAGTGGGGTGAGGAGGGCATCTGTGTAGGAGGGCTGCCTGCGTTAGAGATTGCAGCGTTAGTGAGGTGAGTGGGGTGTCCACACAGGGAGGGGGCAAGATTGGTTTTATACAAAGAGGACTGATCTAATAAATAAATATATTAAGCACAATAGGAGCTAGGTTTCTCACTGTTGGAGAAAGTTGTTAAAAATGTGGAAACTGAAGGGAGAACACTAGAATGAATCCTGTGGCATTGAATTAGAATTGGAAGTATTAGTGTGAACTTATGGTTTGCAATGTATAGATAGAATATGATATATTAATTCTCAATATGTACATATAGATACAGTTATAAAATGAAGTTTAGACAAAGTTATTTATCAATGATATTTTAATATTTAATAGATATAGAAATAAATATATATGTGTGTATGTATGTGTACATGCATACTCACGTGCACACAAACTATGTATGCACATACATATATTCTCTAGCTGTGTCCATTGAGTTGGCCTGGGAAACAGTAACACTTCAGGAACAATGAGCACACCTAGCATTCAGATCTAAATTCGATTCTCTACTAAAAAGGAACCAGAACACCTTAGAGAAATTGCTGATCTGATTCCAGGGCTGGGCCAGGATAAGTAAAAGGTGAGTCTGCAGCATCTTGTACCAGAAAGTAAGAAAAGGTCCAAAGAATGATGGCGTCCTGTCAAAAGACATAGACACCCTCTTGAAGTGGATCCCACTGGGGCAAAAGCTGGAGTATTTTGAGCATCCTATCTAATAAAGAAGGAATATGCTAATTGACCCTCACACCATCGCAAAGTTGGTGGCGCCCACAGCCAATAAGGAGGGAATATGCTAATTGACTGCCACGCCCTCAAAGATGGCGACGTCCACAGCCACAAGATGGCGGCGCCAAGTCCCCTCAGTCCCGCCAGGGTGGCAGGCCTGTGGCAAGGCTGGGCCCATCGCCAGGCTGGCCCAGCTGCTCTGCGCACCTGCCTCTGGAGTCCCCCAGTGACCTCAGCCCTCCAGCCGCTCAGGGCCGCCGAGGCACAGGTAACCAGGGCCGGCCGAGGCTTGCGCTGCCGGCAGTGGCAGCAGCAGAGGTGTGATGGGGCGTCGCCTTCCCCTGATCACCAGGTCGCCTCCGCCCCTGAGGTCTCCCTGACTGTAAGAGGGGGCAGGCCGGGCTGAGGCACACCCCCTCCAGTGCATGAATTTTCATACACCGGGCCTCTAGTCAACTATATAATGTTTGCTACAGATTAAAACCTACTGATTAAAATAATAAACACATGGCCACATTTTAAAATTAAATATTAAAATATCATTGATAAATAACTTTCTTGTCTAAACATTTCATTTTTAACTATATCTATATGTATATATTGAGAATTAATATTTCATATTCAGCTCTATGAGCATGAGTCTTTACTGTGCTGAAATGTTTTTGGATATCTCAATAGGTTTCTGATCAAAGTAGCATTCCAAAAGTTTTGAAAATTATTCCCTCAAAATGCTTGACTTTGGTGGGATATTGCAGATCCTTAATTTATTGAGATCTCTCTGAGAGTAAGCATTTTTACCACAAATGAATCTCTAGCCAGAGCAAGAAATTACAGGTGGTCAAATTGCTTTCTCACTGAAGTTGTACTCATATCTTTACATAATGGCATTTAATTGATGTAAAATTTAGTATCATTCTGTACCCCTCATGTTTTAAAAAATGATACTGTTTTCTCAGACCAGTGTTACTTAAAAAACCTTGGCTAACTAGCAAGTTCCCAAGAATATTATTTGATGTTATACTGCCAAGAACATCTTAGATAACTCAACAAAAATGCCTTATTTTATAAGCCCAAGTACATTTCCTTCTAATTTTGCAATTATTTATTTAGATCTTTTGATTGCAGAGTTGGATGTAACAGGGATCCAAAAGAAATATGTATAACTTATAAGGAGCTTATAATTATTTTGGGAAACAAAATAAATTCACATGGAACAGTGAAAAAAACAGGAAAGGATATAGTTTATTGCCAACTTGGAAAATTAATATTTTTGTTGAGTCAGACAGTCATCAGTAATCTGCCTGTAGCACTTACTATTATCATATAATTTTTGGTTACTTAATAAGTCATACTAAGTCTGGCTTTATTTCATATTTTCTGTACTTAAAAAAAAAAGATTGTAGAAGCTTTATTTTCAACACTGAAGTCAGAGCACATTGTTGGACACATACTATGTGCCAGCGTACTTATAGGAATTAGGGGTAAAAATATGAGCAAAACAGAGTCTCTTTACTTAAGTAGTTTTCTGCTTTGTGTGTATATGTGTGTGGAATGGAAGGGGGGCAGCAGTAGGGGTAGAACATGCAAACTCTACATATACAGTGGCCCTGGCTGGGAATGGATTTTTTCCCCTCATCAATGTTGAACTAAACAATGTTATTAGAGGTCCTGCTATATTTACCCAAATGAGTTCAAGACTTACACACACAAATATGCACGGGAATGTTTATAGCAATATTAGGGGTCCAGTGCATGAATTCGTGTACCTTGAAAGGAACTGTGGGTTGCGAGGCTGCAGTGGGCACAGGGGTGGGTCTTGGCCCATCTCTTCACCCCAACCTGACCCCTCCCACCACAGCCCCAGTCTCCTCTCTGCCTGCAGCCCCGCTCCCACCATCACCGCTCCCCTGCGCTGACAGCGCCGGCCCCGCTCGCACCTGCTGACGGTGCGGAGCGCTTGGGGCCAGCGCCGCCAGCAGGGGGTGTGAGTGGGGCCGGCCCCTCAGGAGCAGTGGGAGGGGAGAAGCCCTCAGGGATGATCAGGGCCTAGAGCCGCTGCTTGCACCCACCGATGGTGCCAAGGAATTGGAACCGGCACCCGGGCACTGGCAGCAGGTGTGAGCGGGGCTGGCACTGGCAGCAGGTGTGAGCACCGGGCAGGACTGTGGTGCTTGGGAGCAAAGAATTTTCAGTAACCACCAGAGGCTCACCCCGATGACAGCGACCGGCACCCCGCCTTGGTCTGGCGCCCCTGCTCACCTGCTCCACCATCCCGCTGCGGCCAATACCCGCCATGTTCCGTGCACGCCCCCTGGTGGTTAGCACACATCATAGTGACCAGTTGTTCAATTGTTTCGCCATTCAGTCTATTTGCATATTAGCCTTTTATTATATAGGATGTCTTTGTAAATTTTTCTAAACCCATAGAATGTACAACTCAAAGAATGAACATTAATGTGAACTATGTACTCTGGGTGATAATGATGTGTCAGCTGTAGGTTCATTAGTTGTAACAAATACACCACTCTGTATTTCTACTAAAAGAAAGCTGGGCTTCTTAATGGCTCATTTTGGCCTGGGGCAAACATTTTTAAGACAAAAGTGGAATATCTTCATAGCAGAGATTAAGGAAGCTATCAGAAAGGCTCAGGGGCCAATGCGAAGAGCTTTCCACTGGTTAAAAATGGGACAATTTGGGTTTCAATAAAGATAATAACTGTAATGGATTCAGACAAAATATGTTTAAATTCCTGAGTTCATATTGATCCAACACACACACACACACACACACTTTAGGGGAAACTCTTGAAGGATTCTAACAAATGCATTCTTTTAAAAAACAAACAAACTGATAAGTAGCCTTAACTAGTTTTCTCAGTGGTTAGAGCATTGGCCTGCAGTTCGGAGGGTCGGAGGTTGATTCCTGGTCAAGGGTGCATACCTGGGTTGCAGGCTCAATCTCGGCCCAGTTAGGATGCCAATGGGAGGCAACAATCGATGTGTCTCTCTCACATCGATGTTTCTCTCACTCCCCCGCTTCTGCTCCCCT
>NW_005880065.1:0-6573 GCF_000147115.1 Myotis lucifugus | reverse complement strand
CAGACTCTGGACATACAAAGATGAAAAAGACAGATCTGAGGAGGAAAAAGATACATAAACACGGGGATGGAAACGCACTGATGAGATGGACAGCAGGGCTGGGGGACCACAGAGGAGGCACTTAGCTCAGACATGGAACAGTGTGGTCAGGTCACCTCCTCCAGGATATATGTTTTAAATTAAAAACACACACACATATATATATATATTTCCTCCAGGATATTTAAACTGTGAGACCTCAGTAAGTTGTGGTTTTAGAAAATGGCTACAAGTTCATTGACATTCCTTCCATGAATGTCCTTCCCCTTGAATCTGGGCTGGCCTTTGTGATCCACTTGTAACCAATAGGATACGGTGGGATGATGCTGCACGTTTCCAAGGTTAGGTCACACCCAACTACCATGCAAGAAGCCCAGTGACCCTAAGACAGCGGTTCTCAACCTGTGGGTCGCGACCCCTTTGGCGGTCGAACGACCCTTTCACAGGGGTCGCCTAAGACCATCCTGCATATCAGATATTTACATTACGATTCATAACAGTAGCAACATTACAGTTATGAAGTAGCAACAAAAATAATTTTATGGTTGGGTCACAACATGAGGACCTGTATTTAAAGGGCCAGAAGGTTGAGAACCACTGCTCCAGGTATTTCCAGCCCCCGGTCATTCAAGTCATTCCCAGCTGTTGTAGTCTACCCAGCTGAGACTCAGCCATCACGGAGCAGAGACAAGCCACCCCCTCTTGCCCTGTTTCAATTCCTGACCCACAGTGCTCATGAGCAAATGGATGGTGGTTATTCACACTACTGAGTTTGGGGGCAGCAATTATAACTAGAACAGTAGGATGAGGTGATTCAGATGAAGGAAAAAAGCTTTCCAGACACCAGTAAAGGCAAGTGGGAAGACTCATCCAGAGGGGCTGACATGGGAAGAAGTTGGCTGTGGCTGGGCCGGTGGTAGGGAGAGAGGAGATAGACTGGCAAGAGCATGAAGGCCCTTGAAGGCTTTTGGACTTGCTCCAGAGTCTCCCCCCGGAAACCCAAGGGGTCTTTCGAAAACACAAATCTGACCATCATGGAAAACCTTTCAGTGGCTCCCCACCACACTCACTACCTTCAGGGTAAAGGCTGAAGTTCTTGACCCGGCATTCAAGGCCTTTTGCAGTGTGTTTTGTAGACTCTTCTTCAGCTACCGTCTCTGCCCTAAAACTCTGCCTCAGCCTTGCCAGGCCACTCTCCGTGACAAGGGCTTCCCACACCGTTTGTCTTTGCTCTTGTTGAGAAATTGGAGCAACTTTGGGCCAATCCCATTGCCTTTTGGAGCCTCAGGGTCCGAGTCTGTACAGTTAGGTGGCTGGACTAGCGGTCTTTAAAAGCTTACCCAGCCTGGCATTGTAGGAGCCCATGAAAGTGTGGGAGGAAGGTGTTTATCGCCAAACCTGCCTGTCTAGCTTCTTCCAGGTTGCCTAGCAATAAATTCCAACCGTCTCCCCAATCCTCGGAGGTTTCTTAGCAACTTAATTTTTCACTCTCAGTTGTTTTTGGGATTTCCTGTTAACTAAATGAATGTCAAGTTCTGCTTCTTCTAGCCAAAAAATACCTTACACTAAGGATCTCTTCAGAAACCTGGATACCAACCCAGAATGGGAAGAAGTCTGGGGTTGAGGTCATTGAAGGATTTACTGTGTGACTTAAGTTACCTGCCCTCTCTGCTTTTAATGCAGATTCTGAATACCTGCCAGGTGTTCCTTAGGGCTTTCCCCCTTCTCTTGTGTGTATTTTATCCAACTGCTAAATTTATTCACTCTTTCAACAAATCTTTACTCAGTGCCTGCTCTGTGCCAGGCACTGTCTTAAGGATTGGGAATTCTTCAGTGAGCAAAACAGACATAGTCCTTGCCTTTATGAAGCTTTACACGCTATTGGATGGAAACACACAATATATCAACATTTAAATGTATATAATAATATCACGTGGTGAAGGGGATAAAGTGTGAGGAGGGGCCGCTATTTCAGATGAGGTGGTTGTATCAGTCAGGCGAGGCTAGAGAAGCTGAGGAAGAAGGGCAGGAAAATCGCGGCTTCTCCCTTTTTCCTGTCAACCTCCTATCCTGCCTCTTCCTCTGGGCTGAGCTCAGCTGGATGCCCGCTGACAAGGGTGGCTGGGAAGTGCAGCCTGAGGAAAGAGCAAGGAATGGCTGGAAGGCAACCGGACCCAGAGCTGCCTGGAGAGGCCCACAGCATTCCCTTCCACTTCCTGCCTATAAACTTTTGAGAACCTTAGGATGATCTCCTTTTTCTCCTCCTCCTCCTTTTAATATTTCGATGCTTAAAAATTGTGGTAAATACACATAACATGACATTTAGCACCTTAACCATTGTTAGGTGCAGAGATCAGTGGCAAGTAGTCCATGGTTGTGCAACCATCACCACCATTTATCTTCAGAACTCTTTTTATCTTGCAAAACTGAAACTCTGTGCCCATTAAAAAACTCTTCCTTTCCCCTTTCCCCCAGCCCCTGGCAAAAACCATTCTATTTTCTGACTTTATAATTTAACTATTCTAGGTACCTCATATAAGCCGAATTTATATTATTTGTCTTTTTGTGACTATCTCACTTCACTTAACATAATGTCCTCAAGGTGCACCCATGTTATAGCGTGTCAGAACTTCCTTTCTTTTCAAGGCTAAATAATATTCCATTGTATGTATATAATAGAGGCCCAGTGCACGACATGCGTGCACTGGGGGGAGGAGGGGTCTCTCAGCCTGGCCTGTGCCCTCTCCCAGTCCAGGACCCCTCAGGGGATGTCCGAATGCCGTGGAAGACGGGAGAGGCTCCTGCCACCACCGCTGTGCTCGCCAGCCATAAGCCCAGCTTCTGGCTGAGCCGCGCTCCCCCTGTGGGAGTGCACTGACCACCAGGGGGCAGCTCCTGCATTGAGCGTCTGCCCTCTGGTGGTCAGTGCACATCATCGCGACTGGTTTTTCCATTTGGTTGATTTGCATATTAGGGTTTTAAAAAAATATATATTTTTATTGATTTCAGAGAGGAAGGGAGAGGGAGAGAGAGATAGAAACATCAATGATGAGAGATAATCATGGATCGGCTGCCTCCTGCACGCCCCCTACTGGGGATCGAGCCTGCAACCTGGGCATGCGCCCTTGGCCAGAATCGAATCCAGGACCCTTCAGTCCGCAGGCCATCGCTCTACCCACTGAGCCAAACCAGCCAGGGCTAGGGTTTTGTTATATAGGATCACATCTTGTTTATCCATAGAATGGAAATTTGGGTTGCTTCCACATTAAGAATTGTGAGTAATGCTGCTATAAGCATGGGGTACAAATATCTCTTCAAGATACCCTGATTGCCCTGACCAGTTTGGCTCAGTGGATAGAGCGTCAGCCTGTGGACTCAAAGGTCCCGGGTTCGATTCTCGTCAAGGGCATGTACCTTGGTTGCGGGCACATCCCCAGTGGGAGGTGTGCAGGAGGCAGCTGATCGATGTTTCTCTCTCATTGATGTCTCTGACTCTCTATCCCTCTCCCTTCCTCTCTGTAAAAAATCAATAAAATATATTTTAAAAAAAAGATACCCTGATTTTAGTTCTTTTAAATGTATACCCAGAAGTGGAATTGTTAGATCATATGTTAATTTTATTTGTCAAGGAATTGCCATAGTGTTTTCCATAGCAGCTACACCATTTTACAGTCTCACTAACATTACACAAGGGTTCCAATTTCTCCACGTCTTCACCAACGCTTGTCATTTTCTGGTTTTGCTTTTTATTTGTTGTTTTTTGTTAATCCTCACCCAAGGATATTTTTCCATTGATTTTCAGGGAGAGTGGAAGAGAGAGGGAAAGACAGAGAGAAACATCGATTGGTTGCCTCTTTCATGAGCCCTGACCAGGGCCCAGGCCGGGGAGGAGCCTGCAACCAAGGGACCTGCCCCTGACCGGAATCGAACCTGGGACCCTTTGGTCTGCAGGCTGATGCTCTATCCATTGAATCAAATTGGCCAGGGCTGGCTTTGCATTTTTTTTTTTATAGTAGCCATGCTAATGGATGTAAGTGCTAGGATTGTTTTGAGATTCAAACAACCATGAGCTTTTTATCCTAGGCTTGTGATTTCTTTGGCAGAAGCATTCCCTCAAAAATTTAGCCTGGGCCAGTGTGGCTCAGTGTTTAGAGTGTCGGCCTGAGGACAGAAGGGTCACAGGTTCCATTCCTGGTCAAGGGCACGTACGTACCTGGGTTGCAGGTTCGAGCCCCAGTCGAGGCACAGGTGGGAGGCACCAATCAATGTGGCTCTCTCACATCGATGTTTTTCTCTCTCTCTCTCCCCCTCCCTTCCGTTTACTCTCTCTAAATAATAATAATAATAATAATAATAATAATAATTTAGTCATCTCACCCATTGACTCTAGCCAGTTCCATGTACTAAAACCACACCCACAATGTTTCAATACATAGTGCTTAGGTTTGCTTTATTATTTTTTACAATATATTTTTATTAATAAAAAATATATACTAGTATATTTATTGATTTCAGAGAGGAAGGGAGAGGGAGAGAGAAACATCAATGATGAGATAGAATCATTGCTCAGCTGCCCTCTACACGCCCCTCACTGGGGATTGAGCCCACAACCCAGGCATGTGCCCTAACTGGGAATCTAACCGTGACCTCCTGGTTCACGGGTAAACGTTCAACCCCTGAGTCACACCAGCCAGGCGGGTATTGCATGTTTTAAACATTCTTGCACACCAGTTGAAAATCGCTGCTTTAACCTTCTCTTTGCCTTGGAACATTTTAATGAATTAATAGATTTTACTGTGCCCAGCACCTTTTAAAGGCTCATTTTTTTCTATTCGGGCTCAAGAGGCATTAGACTTTTCCACTTCTGCAAGGAAAACTCCTTATGAGGCCCTGAAAGATCTCATGTGGCCTGTCTCTCAAGGCCTATCATTTTGAGCTCCAGGATCTCTCTCTCTCTCTCTCTCTCTCTCTCTCTCTCTCTCTCTCTCTCTCTCTCTCTCACACACACACACACACACACACACACAGAGCTAAATGAGTAAGTAATACATGTGAAGCACTTAGACAAGCCTTTGCACATAATGAGCATCATACAGGAGGGGGCAAAAGCAGGTTTATAGTTGTGAGTACACAAATCACAGGGTTTATTCTTGTATTATTATTAATTAATTATTATGTATTTTAATAGAACAACTGTAATCTACTTTTGCCCTATCCTATATATTTTATATTCTTATTAGTCTGTGTTCAGAAAATATTTATTGAGCTGCCTACTCAATGCCAAGCACTGTGTGAGGCTCAGGATACAATAGTGAAGGAAGAAGATGTGCAGAGCCCATTCATCCCTGCGCCCATAGCATAGAGAGAGACAGAATGGGCGCTCAAGATGTGGAGACAGCCCTAATCGGTTTGGCTCAGTGGATAGAGCGTCGGCCTGCGGACTGAAAGGTCCCAGGTTCGATTCCGGTCAAGGGCATGTACCTTGGTTGCGGGCACATCCCCAGTAGGGGGTGTGCAGGAGGCAGCTGATCGATGTTTCTCTCTCATCGATGGTTCTAACTCTCTATCCCTCTCCCTTCCTCTCTGTAAAAAATCAATAAAATATATTTTAAAAAAAAGATGTGGAGACATTTGTGCAGTGGTGCCTGATGGAGCTCCGAGCGGTGTGGTGACCTTCCCAAGGACACACAGCAAATGTGGGACAAAACCAAGGCTGTAGCCACTTAACAAGGAATGAAATAAACACGCCTTTGCTTGGCAAAGGCTAGCTCTCCAGGGAGATGGGCTAGGCACACACCGCCCAGGGCAGAACCAGGGGTAGGTTCGGAGAGAACGAAGGAGGCTGCCTCATTGGCTCCTTCCCTTCTAACACCTCCTTCCCAACCCCAACTCCCTTCTCAAGATCGGGGGGGGGGGGGGATGGCTGATCCCCGGCCAGGAGTAGGGGCTCAAAGAGGGGAAAAGATAAGGGCCCTGATATAAGAGGAAGGTAATTCCTGTTAGGGACCCAGTGAGAGAGGTGAGGCTCCATGATCGGTGGGGGCGGTGGCGGTTGGGGGGTGGGGGGAGAGGAGAGGCAGGCTCAGGTAGATGAGCGTCTGTCTACTGGGTGAGTGAGGCTCCCAGAGGGGATGAGCCCGGGAGAGGGACTGAGGATGCAGTAAGAGAGGAAGGCTCGGTGAGGGCGAGGGGTCAGCCAGGGGGAGGGATTGGAGAGTCGGGTGAGGAGTCTGGGGGACTGAGTGAGGGGTGTGGTCCCGGATGGGGTGGGGTCTCCGCGAGGGGCCTGGGGTCTCAGAGAAGGAAACCCTGGAGGGGGACAGGGGCTGGTGATCCTGCAGGGTCCGCAACCTGCAGAGCCGGCCCTTGGGGGGCGGATCGCACCCCAGCATCACCCCAGCATCACCCCCACCTCCGACTGCGGCGCAGGCGCGACCAACCGGCTTTCGCTCCGCTCGCGCTCCGACTCCGCTCGGTGGACACAGCAGGCAGAAGTGAGCTCAGCCCTGCTCCGCGCGGCCCGACCCCACCCCG
>NW_005880064.1:0-6574 GCF_000147115.1 Myotis lucifugus | reverse complement strand
GAGGAGGGGGCGGAAGGGAACATATGTGATACTTTCAACAATAAAGAATTATTTAAAAAAATAAAAAAGAAATCTAGTGTGCCACTAAGAGTTTGGAGTTGTTCGTTACACAGCAATATTGCAGAAAACCGGCTGATTATCATAAGACCAGCTTGGTGCTGGAGCTGCGTCACTTTCTTTTCTAGCTCCATCGGGACCTCGGTAGACACAGTGGGATGGCAAAAACGTTCCCTCGGCTCTCTGTTGGCTGCAGCAGCGTTCAGACCCTTTTCTTACAACTGTTGACTACTGGCCCTGGCCAGGTGCCATGGGATTTAGAAACTTACACGAGCACCAGCCAGGCAGTCAGGAGGACTCCCTCCGCCATTTCAGCAGGAAACCCTGTGCAGAGCATCTTGTAGGTAGAAAATCGGGGCAAGCCTCCTGCCACAGCCAGTCTGTGAAAGGCGCATGCTCAGGCTGAGCACCTGGGACAGGCGTGCACACTGGCCATGAGCAAAGACCAAGAGTACATGTCTAATGGGGGCATCACGGGGCTGGGCAGAGATTGACAGGTGGCGCAGGCCACCAGCTCCTAGACAGAGAGGGAAGCAGGACACAGTGCATTGCTGCTACAGGGAGAAGAGCTGCCCCAGAATTCTGTGCGCCAGCTTTTGTCCCCAGTTCCTGGTAGAGGATCCAGGCCATGTTTCTTATCTATTACTAGAGGCCTGATGCATGAAATTCGTGCACGGGGGAAGGGGGTCCCTCAGCCTGGCCTGCACCCTCTCCAGTCTGGGACCCCTAACTGCCCTCCCTTGCTGGCCTGATCACCCCTAACTTCTCTCCCCTGCCAGCCTGATCGCCCCTATCCACCTCTGCCTCGGCCCCCGCCACCGTGGCTTTGTCCAGAAGGATTTCCGGAAGACATCTGGTCTATCTGGTCTAATTAGCATATTACCCTTTTATTAGTATAGATTGTTCATCATTATCAGCAGCAGCAGGGGCCACAACGAACATCCACTGGACCCTGTGTGCCAGGCAGTGTGCTCGGGCTTCATTTATGGTCTTTTTCAACGGGTTGTTTAACCCGGTCAGGTGGGCAGCGGTATCCCATTTTACACGTGAGGATGCTTTGCTTAGAGATGTTAAGTAATTCATTCCCACTTCCTCAGCTTTTTAAGTGGTAAAGTCATTGTGCAGATAGAAAAACTAAGGACCAGAGACAGAAAGTAAACTCAGTGCTGCATAGCAAGTCAACCTAGCAGCAGGACTCAAACCCGAACTCCACACTCCCGGGTCTCAGTCTAGTGTTCTTTCTTGGTCAGATCGGACCTATTTCAGCAGCACCAAAAAGAATGCCACCAGGAAACAGGGTGTGTCATTTGGACTGACTGCCATTTAGGCTGACTGCCATTCCGCATGGATTCGTCCGTGAGAATTTTAGCCAATGTAAGGGCTCATCGAAGGGGCACATTCAGGGCCGACAGACCAGAGGCTGCAAGCTGGTGATCCGTGGGCAGGCCGGAAGTGTTTTTGTTCTGTCAGCAGAGTGATTTACAAATTTGATTCGATGCTTTAAAACTGAGAGATTGCACACCAATCTGGCCTATCACTTGGCAATAGACTTCACTGGCGTGGGTGATAGATTGAACGTGGGAGTCGGGACCCAGGTTGGAAGCAGAGTGTCAACCAGGCCTAGTGCACCCACCAGTTCCTCTTCTCTGTCTCCATCCCATTCAGTCCTCGCCGTCCCACTGTGTCCACTGAGGACCTGATGGAGCTAGAAAAGAAAAGGGCACAGCTCCAGCACCAAGCTGGGCCCTATGATAAGCAGCTGTTTGTCTGCAATACTGCTGTGTAACAAACAATTCCAAACTCTCAGTAGCACCACAAACACGATTTGCTCTTAGGTCTGCAGATTTGCTGGGGAAGCTCTAATTCTGACTTTGGGGGAGAAGGGGAAGTCAGGGTTGTCTTACTTCTGTCTCTAGGACCAGCAAGCAGCTAACCTGAGCTTTCTTTTCTCAGAGCAAATGGCAAGACTCTGAACGGAGCCACACAAGTACAATGAAAGCTTCTGTTTTTGTCACATCTACCAGCATTTTATTGGCTCTAGTAAGTCCCATGGCCATACTCAAAGTCAAAGGGGCAGAGATAAGTCCTCCGCCTTTCCTAGAGAGAGACACAGTGTAGTCCTATGACAAGGATGCCTAATCCTATCACAAGGAGGGAGTGAAGACCTGGGAATAATTGACATGCTATCCCCGTAGCCGATCAGTCTTTTAAGTCACAGATTTGCCACTCTGCTGGGCCCTGTGGGAGAGGAGGATAGAGAAGCGATGGGAGAATTGGAGTCTGCCTCTGCACTAAGCCAGAACACGCATGCTCAGAGCCCAATAGAGAATACGAGAGCACTGGAGAGAGTGGAGCAGGTGGCACTCCTGGGTCCTGGGACCTGTGGCCAGAGGCAAGTGTCAGAGCATCAAAGCACTGCTCCTCTCACTGCCCAAGCAGCAGTCAGGGCTAATGAGGAGAAAGTGTGAGAAATGGGCCCCAAAGGGCAGACATGCCACTCCCCCAGAGGCAATTCTCACTAATTGGCCCCCTCAGCTGAAAACTCACCAAGCACAGGACTGGAGCCCAAGCCTAGCCAGGGCCCCTCAGCCTCAGGTCAGGGCTCAGAGGCAGCCGCACACTGGGCAGCCGGCCAGCCCAGGCTCTGCCTAGATGTGTCTGGAAACCTCCTCCAGCCTGAGCCCCTGAGGCTGAAGACTCTGCCTGACCCCACTTCAAGCCTCAGTACTGTCTGGGGAAAGTTGTGCAACAAGAGGGAGGCAGAAAGGAAAGATGGTGATTGGGAAGGAATTTTATAAATTTCCAGATTGGGCAGTTTAGGGGGGGTGGAATTCTTTATGAGCATGAGCTAGACAGCCACCACCCTCCTTTCTGTTCACCCATCTCTTTATTTTTTATATCAATTTTTTAAAATATATTTTTAGTGATTTCAGAGAGGAAGGGAGAAGGAGAGAGGATAGAAACATCGATGAGAAAGAAACATCGATCTGCCGCCTCCTGCGTGTCCCCTACTGGGGATTAAGACTGCAACCTGGGCATGTGCCCTGACCAGGAATCGAACCAGCAACCTCTTGGTTCATGGGATGCCACTCAACCACTGAGCCACACCACCTGGGCAAATGATGTATTCTTATAGTCAGAAAAGGGAAGCAGCCCCTGTCAGGGGAAGCCAGCGTATTGTCTTCTACTGATGCCCCCTGAACCGATCTGTTACCGTTAGAAAAACCAAACTGCCTGTTATGCCTGCCATCAACCCTTCATGCCCCTGTGCCTTTGTCCACGCTGTCACCTGCCTGCTCACCCTTCCTCCCTGTGCCAGCCTGTGCTTGTCTAGGTCCTATGGGTCCTTCAGGACTCAGCCTGGGAAGGACTTCCTCTGGGGAACCTACATGATATCCGCCCTCACCCTCCCAACTCATCCTGCTGGATTAAGTGTCTCTCCTACGGGCTCCCAAATGCCTTCCTTTCTCAGTCATTGAATGAGACAATGCATCTGTCTCATTACCCCCATAAGCCTGTAAGAGGCTTATATCTTATGAACACCAGGAAGCAAACAGCCCTCGTGCACTCCAAGTTATATAGTAGGTGCTCAAGAAATATGTTGCGTGAATGAACGGGAAATGCTCGTTACGCATATGATGAAGAGTAGATTTGGTAAGTTGCAGTGTTCTGACACACAGCCAAGAATAGCTTCAGTGAACAGGGGGTGTTCAATGAAACTTGGTTAGAATGCGACTAAAAAGCCAGCTGGGACCCCCAGATGGCTGAGGGCATCCTGATGATACCCCCGAGCATCTGGCCTGCAAACACTAATAAGCACATCCATTCAGCACATCCATTCAGCACATTCCGGCAGAGTCTCTGGCCTCTGCTCAGAGGGCCCATGCACCCACGGCCTATAGTCCTGCAAGAATAACGATGAGGGAGGAAGAGTAACCAAGAGGGGATGGTGGAATAAGTGAGCTGCTGCCAGACCATCCTCAGGGCCGTGGGGAGCCCCTGGCCCCTCAGGCAGGGCCTCGAGGAAAGGACCTGCAGACTTCAGGAGGGCGGGCTTAACCTGAGGGCACACAGAAATGTCCGAGGTTGGGAGAAGGGCCGTCCTAATGGTGCATAGCTGGAGGGGCCCTCGGGGAGACTGCCTCCTCTTGAGGACAAAATATGAAGCCATCAGTCAGGAGTCTGGCTGAGGATAGAGAGCGGTGACTCTACATTATCCGCAGCTTCAGAAGCAGCCCAGGAGGGAACGCCTAGGGGAAGGTCACTGTTCACATCCCCAAAGCACGAGCCACAGTGTACTGCATCCCTCCCCCACGTGAAACATGTTGGACCCTGCTCCCCATTTTCACACAAGGAAGGGGCGGGTTCTCCCACTTTGTAGAGACCAAGACAGCAGGGCAGAGGCTGGCTAAGGACCTGCCCTCTGTCGCACATCCAGGAAATGCTGGGGTCTGGGATTTGAACCATGTGTCAGGCCCCTGAGCTCACTGTCTTGCCTCCAGCCCACGCCAGCTATTTGCTCTGCTCATGCTCTTCCCCCCGTAGAGGCTGAGCCATTCTGGCTCAGGTTGGGTGGAGGACCTCCCCTTCACCAAGCACGTTGCTCATTGTCCGGGTGTTTCTCCATCACCCCATCATTCATTGGACTCATAATTACTGTCCAACTGTGTCCCGACCTCTGTACAGGGCCTAAGGTAGGAGGAAGGATGTGGCAACCCCTGAGAAAACTCGGGCTCTTGAATGTGATCACGAACCTTCACTCCTCTGATGGTCAGAGCAATTCTGTGAGGTGGGAATGGCCCACGGAGACACGGGCTCAGAGGGGAGATAGGACAGTGTATGCTTTGTACGTGCCTGTCCTGTGCCAGGAGCTCAGCACTTGTTTGTTATGTGGGTCTAGCTAGCGACAGAGCCGTCAAGGCGACGTGGATGACAGAGATAATTCCTGCTGGAGCTGGGGCCTCAGAGCCACTTTCCCTGCCTCCTCCACCATCACTCAGATGTGAACATTGTCATTTGCTGTTGTGAGAGACTGATGTGTCCTCCTCTCCCAAAATTCCTATACTAAAACCCTAACCCCCAGTGTGGCTGCATTTGGAGACGGGGCCTTTAAAAGGGTTTATGGGCCTTAATCCTAAAGGACTAATATCCTGATAAGAATAGGAGGAGACACCCCTCTCCCCATTCATGTACCCAGAAGAAGACCGTGTGAGGACAGAGAGGAGGTGGCCATCTGCAAGCTAGAAAGAGAGGCCTCACCAGACAGCAACCTTGCTGGCACCTTGATGTTGAACATCCAAGCTCCAGAACTATCAGAAAAGAAACTTCTGCTGCTTGAGCCTCCATTCTGTGCATCCTCTGAGGGCAGCCTGAGTTGATGAACGCAGCTGCTTTCACAAAGGATCTTTCTTTTACACCCTCACATCCCCTTGCTTTCCTCAGATCACCATCTTACTGAGGAGGCTCTTACTAGCATCTGGCCCGCGTGCCAGGAGAGCCTTCTCCTATTCCTGGAACCCAGGGAAGGGGGGCACCTGAAGCCTTTGCCACACCTGCTGCTTATGGCAGCTGTGGGCACATTCTTCCTGAAGAGCATGGACTTGAAGTGGGACCAAAGGAAGTCAGGGCTGGAGGGGTTAAAGGAAAGCTGGTCATAGCGTGTAGTGTCGCTGTCGTGAATGTGGAACCACTTCTCACTGCAGAAGTCAGAGAGTTGCCAGACTCTGGAATCCTGGGCCTCCCTCAACCTCTCAGGCCACATGATAAAGCAAAAACAGCGGGGACTTGAGAGCCTGGCCTGGGTGCGAATTCCGGCTGTGCCACTTGCTGAGAGGCTGGTAGTCAATGGGGCTATTCACCGGCATCCTGCCACTCACTTTTCAGGAAGGTGGTAGGATGCATATGCCTCCTCCTGGAAGTTGGGTGTGGCCAGGTGACTTGCCTTGGCCAGTGAATGAGAACTTTGAGAGCCAATGGCTTGCCCCACCATTTTCTCCTCTAGCATAGCAAGCAACAAGGTTCCTGAAGGAGATCAGAACCCATAGCTGTCTCGTGATGGATATAGTGTGACTAAGGAATAAACCTTTGTTTTCAGCCATGAAGATTCTGGGGATGTTTATTGCTACAGCATAACCTAGCACATCCTGACTGAGACAGAGACATTGATGAAAACACAGCCCCCTTCAGACTTCATTTCTGTACCTGTAAAATGGGGATACTAGTATCTGACAAAGGTATGGGGGCATGACATATACCACACTTGGCACACAGCAGAATTTTGGCAAATGTTAGCTCTCTTTCTTTTCTCTGCACTGTTTTCCCCCAATCCTTCATGATGAGATTAGACCACTGGAGGCACAGTTTCTGTAGGACAAATGTCCAGGCACACCCATCTATGTGTCCCTAGTACCTTGTACTGGGTTGGCATCTCAACAAGTACTCAGTAAATATGTATTATCGAGCACCTTGATTTTGAACATCCAACCTCCAGAACTGAAAGAAAACATGTAAAAAAAAA
>NW_005880063.1:0-6574 GCF_000147115.1 Myotis lucifugus | reverse complement strand
TTTCTTTTTTATCTGGGCCACTTTAGCTCTGAGGCCTCGGCTGCTGAAAGCGGGTTTCTGGCCTTTGTTTACCTTCTGTATTTGATACAATGTTGCGGTCCGGCTGACTGAAGCCTGGCTGACTAAAGCCGGTTTCTGGGGTTTTGTTTAGCTTCTATATTTGCAACATAGTTGCTTAGAGTTGCAGCTCAGAGGCCGGCAAGTCAGGCGGGGAACATTGGAGTCCACCGTCACTGGAGCAATCAAGCCTCCCTGTTTGCTTCAGTGCATGGCTGCCGGCCGCCATCTTGGCTGGCAGTTAATTTGCATATCACCCTGATTAGCCAATGGGAAGGGTAGCGGATGTATGGCTAATTACCATGTTTCTCTTTTATTAGATAGGATGAGAATGTCTTTGTCAGAGGATAAAATAAAATAGGGGAGGGTGAGAACACAAGATGGAAAGTCTCTGATAGAACCACAGAAGCATGCAAGGACTTTCTTCATTGTTGAATGCTAAGAATAAAATTCCATTTGCCACACTTTCAATCACATCTCAATGCTAACGTTTACTGGAGGTAATAAATATGGGCTATAACTTCACACCTAGAAAGCCTGCAGAAATCAGCATACCTATGGCGATAATATGGTTCAGAGGAGGGTGCCATTGTTAAATGTAGAACAAAGGGCTTGGGCTATATCATGGGAATGTGGGAAATTGGACTCTTTTGCCAGGATGCATATTGCCCTAAACATGAGACCAGAGATAAGAATAAAATAAGATTAAATGCAGTAACCATAAAATGAAGATAAGAATACCAACCTATATCTCAGCGATATTGTCCATAGTCACTAATAAAATAATTACAAGCAAGGGAAAGAAGTTCTCAAGTATATTGGAAATAGATGTCTTCTGATAATAACAAAATTTGCAAACAAAATCAATGCTTTCCCATTTTAATGAGGAGCCAAAACAAAATTTTAAAGATATACAACTGTAAATTTAGTGGCTGTTTTTTTCTATATGTATTTCAGATGATATGAAGGATAATTGTAAATGGATTTAGACTGATATAGACATCTGTTCATGAACTGAATAAAGTTTGTGATTATAGCAAGTGAAGCATAATGTTTGTGATTATAGCAAGTGAAGCATTGAGCCTTAATCCAAAAGAAGAAATTCTTGGTAAAAACTATGATAGTCACTGGTCTAAATGAGTTCTGGAAACCTGAAAAAGTTTGTGCATCTCCAGAAGTATTTACTGCAAAGAGACTCATAGGAATGAGGGTCTGAAGTCCACTGAGTGTCTTCTACTACCTACTACCACCTGCATCCTTGTCAGATAGGATCCCTACTTAACTACTTTGGTGATCCATTGAGTCTCAGTCACACACGACATTTAGATGTGTACATAAGAGATGCAAGTGGATTAACAACCTGATAATAGGGAAAGCGTCCTCTACAACTGATTCCAACAAAGCTCTTCTCAAGAAACAGGCCTTTCTGATTTTTTAGTTACAGTCAAGCCAGCTGGGACAAGAGCATCTATTCTAACAGTTATTAATCCTTCATGGGTGAGTGTTATTCCTAAATTCCAAAATTACCACTAATGATTTTGTTTAAAAAGAAAGGTAATTTAGTTTGTAAGTTTTATATAAACATTTGTGTGAACTGGTTGATGGTACCAAAATAAAACCCATTCTTTACATATTGTGGAGTTTCCTTTCTGAAAATGACATCTATTACCTTCTTCTTACCTATAATTATTGGCATAAACAGAAAAGTAAGGATTTTCTATGGTGCATTTTAGATTTCTTGCAATCAAACTTTTCTTTTTAGTGGTCTTTAATAAGATATTTTGAGATTAGAAAGTTAGATAGCAGTCTTTGACAAATTTAATTATTCAGTTCAAGTGTTTATTAATCATTTATTATGTATATGATACACAGATGCTATTGGGCACATGGAGAAGATAGAATGCTTTGTGAGATTTAAAATTTAATGAGAAATAAAGTTAAATCAAAGCTATGTAATAACACAATATGTGCATATTAAAATACCACAGGACCAAATTAAGAGATTCTAATGCAGGTGACTTATTTGTACATTAATGTTTGAGAACCACTTTCTAAGAAACTGAGTTATCATAGTACTTTCATACTACACAGATCATTGATATGGTTTTCCAATAGTTAAAACAACTTCCCAAAATAAGTAAGGATTTATTGACATTGATAAATTGTATTTTCCTAGTGGTAGAATTTTTCCCAGTGGTAGAATTTTTAATAGGTTTGATGGGAACACAAGCCAGAATAGAATTTAATATTATCCACAGAGAATCTTCATGCCAAGGGTATCTGAGGCAATGTCGGGTAAATGACTCAACAAAGAATTCAGTGAAGAAATAGGACTGTATGAATGTGAGATCAGGAATGGCATCATGATAGATATGCACCACAAAGACTGATTTGGCAAGAAAGGGAAAGAAAGGATTTTCCAAGTGGGAAAGTATGTGGGCATGGCCTAGCAAAGCCTTGAAGATGAAACTGCCCAGGAAATAGAAGGAAATAAGGGGTGTGGGACAGGGAGGAATTAAGAATGACAGTTCTAGATCTGAAGAGCAGCATGACATTATATATATATAATGTATAATGTCTTCATTTATTTATATCTTTAACAAAGAAACCAGACAAAGTCATTGATTTCCCAAAACATCAGGAATAGAGAGGGTGCTTGTTAAAACAAATTTTTAGGCCCTACCTCATATGTGATAAGTGCTGGGAGTGGAGCTTGGAATAATCAGTTTTATGAATTCTTTCCTGGTTCTGTTGCTTTGGCATATTTGGAAATTGTTAGAACTCTTCCAGATTTTAGGTTTTAAGATTCTGAGTTTAGGGAAACAAGCAGAATTCTGGAATTGAGAATTTGATGCAATTTTGATGAGATTTTAAAGAGGAGGTTGAGGCAAATTTATATTTTAAAAAAAGCTAAAGAGGTTATATATATTCTAGATACTATAGAAAGCCAAATTCTGTTAGAAATTCTATCATTCAGCCTGATCACTTTTTAAGGGAAGAAAGAACATACTATAAAATTTTATTGTTTTGTTTATTTTGGATATTACTGGAAGGAAGGAATTAATTTTATTTTTCCAACCTTTGAAGATATATATATATATATATATATATATATATATATATATATATATATATATAAATGCTGTTTCATTACATGTCATCTGAAATTTATATTTTGGTACACTGGGTTGTATGTTTTTTGAAACATGTATCTTCTACATAATATTGTGTATGTATATTTCTTGAAGATTTTTATATAACAACTATATTGAGTGCTTCATAAACCATACTCTCCAAAGCTAGACATGATTTTGTCAGTGAAAATGTGATTTAATGAGTGCTGCCTTCAAATGGCATTCTCTACTGGATGTCATGGAGATATGCAAATGAAGTTAAAGACATTGTCCTCATTCTCAGGGAATTTACAATATAATAGGGAGACACATGCAAATGAAAAGCTATAACAACACATGCAAAGATGACATGAAAACAGGTACAAATTAATGTAACAGAAAACATCAGCACTCAGAGAAATGGAATAATGGAATGATCAGTGTGAAGTAAGACTATTCAAGTGGGCTTGATGAAGAAAACTTACTTTAAATGGATGTTTGATAGGGGCACAAATATGGATTGAGAGGCAAATAGTGGGAAAGATATTCTATTCAGAGAGCATGACAAGACCTGGAGAACAAAGGGTTAGAAGAAAGAGTAAGCAATTTAAAATGATTGCTGAAAGATATAACTATTGTGCTCAAATAATAAAAATGTGGTATGTAATTCCTTTTGATTCTGTTTAGGGTAGACCCTTATTCATCAAATCATCTATTTTCCATTTTTTGTAGGATAGGGAAACCTGTTACCAAGGACTCCATGGAACTTTATTACTATTTTCCCCTAGGGAACTTTAGTTGTTTGAACAGTCACTAAAAACCAGAGGCTAAAGGATATTGATCTAAACAAGAGATGGAGTTTGGCCTAAAATGAATACTTTTAAAAGCTTGAAGACTGCCTATAATATCTTAAAATATATAGCTGCATTCCTCTTACAGTTGGATCAGCATTGCAATGATCAGTTCTGAAAGCATAGATAGCAGGTCTAAGTTAAAAAGATTATTTCAAAAAATATTTTGGAGATTCAATATAAAGTATAGATATATCCATGCTTATAATTATTTTCTATTTTATTATAGAAATCCACATTTGTAGTTTAAAAATAAAATAGCAGTGGAAATAGTTGAAGATTTAGTAATCTCATAGACACTATCCCACCTCACCTGCTGCTTCCCAATATATTTATATTAATGTTATTGTCTTAGTTGGCTAGTTAACATTAATAAAGGAAAGAAAGCAAAGTCAGACACTGTAAGCGTGGTCTGAGGGAAGCTTCACTGGGAAGCTACAGCTTCTCATAGCATTATTCCTCCAAGAAGATTAACACTCCCCTTTTCTGCCCTCCAGTACCAGATTGTGGGTTTGGGGGAAGGGATAGAACAAAGTGGGAGGCAGGCACATGTGCAGAAGTTGGGGTGATGCAGGAGAGGTGCTTGCTGGCCAGTCTAGCCTGGA
The DNA here is from genome assembly GCF_000147115.1 of Myotis lucifugus. Classification (NCBI taxonomy): domain Eukaryota; kingdom Metazoa; phylum Chordata; class Mammalia; order Chiroptera; family Vespertilionidae; genus Myotis; species Myotis lucifugus. Next base: position 1,948 of record NW_005880063.1, on the reverse strand, counting down.
GAACAATGGCTCGGTTAGGGGGTGGACCCCATCAGCAGCACACAGAATCTTGGAAAGTTAATTGGTTAGTTTGAAGAAGTTCTTGGTTAAAATCCCCAAAGAATTTCCTCTCTCTTGTTCTCTGTTGCTCTGTGACCCGAACTCGCCAAGTTGTTTGCACATTCTCTCTTCATAGCCACGTGGCCTTAGCAGCCGCATGGCCCATGGCTGTACTTTAATATGGAGCAGAAACGATGGGCAGTGGCCTTTATTATGGCCCTGCTGAAACAGGGTTGGACTTCTTCCATGGCGGGTCATAGGGAAAAGGCCCACTGGAAACTCATCCTCCAGTGCGAGTCTCAGGAAATTCTTTTTCTCACAACATCACAAGAATTCCACTTCCACCAGTAACATTACAATTGTTTTGTTAGAACAGCAGAGTTACAGAACTGTGACTATGTAAGTACTGTTTGCTGCCAAGTATGCTACAATTTAAATTGATGTTTCATGTGATTATTTTCCCAGTTAACATTCTTTGTGTGTGTGTGTGGATTGTTACGTGCCAATCTCTAATTTTACCCCCCAAATTCAAACCTGGCAAAAAATTTTCTACTACTTCAGAGACTCTATCCTGGAGATGTCAGTTCAGCTCCTCATTGTCCTGCTCCAATATAGACTGGCTGCTCTCGAGGTCTGGTACACAGTCATCATGCTGACAATTCCCTTCACAATGTCTTTCCCTCTTTTTAGGACTCTGTCTCTTCCTTTTTCTTGGTCTATGGCCTCATGTCAGTGTGACATATCTTCAATTCATTCCTGGGAAGGGAAAAAGATAAATGGGTGGTCACTTTTTGAGAGCTTGAAAGTCTGAAAATATCGTTATCCCCACACTTAGTTGAGTGGGAATTACTTTATTTTTTTGTGAGGGTATAGGTCTATTTTCTTTATATTTCAGTTTTGCTTTTGATGTGTCTAATGCCATTCTTATTCTTGATCTTTTATTCATGACCTGTTTTACCTTCAGGAAACTTTAAGAATATTTTTTCTTTATTCCTATTCTGAATATTTATGACAGTACAAGAGGCCTGGTGCACAAAATTTGTGCATGGGGGGGTCCCCTCAGCCCGGCCTGCACCCTCTCCAATCCAACGTCCCTCTCGCAATCCAGGACCACTGGCTCCTAACCACTCACCTGCCTGCCTTCAGGGTCACCACTAACCCCTCTGCCTGCCTGCCTGCTTGCTTGATCGCCCCTAACTGCCCTCCCCTGATGGCCTGATTGCCCCTAACTGCCCTCACCTGCTGGCCTGATCACCCCTAACTGCTCTCTCCTGCCAGCCTGATCACCCCTAACCGCCTTTGCCTCAGTCCCTGCTACCATGGCTTTGTCCAGAAGGAAGGCAGGATGACCAGAAGATGTCCGGTTGACCCGATCTAATTAGCATATTACCCTTTTATTAGTATAGACTAGAGGCCCGGTGCACAAAAATGTGTGCACTCGGGGGGGGGGGGTCCCCTCAGCCCGGCCTGTGCCCTCTCACAGTGTGGGACCCCTCAGAGGATGTCCACCTGCTGGCTTAGGCCCGCTCCCTGGGGGGATCAGGCCTAAGCTGGCAGTCAGACATCCTCTGGCAGCCCGGGAGCCCTCGGGGGATGTCCACTTGCCAGTGGTGAGCAGGCCTAAGCTGCAGTCGGACATCCTTAGTGCTGCTGAGGAGGCGGGAGAGGCTCCCGCCACCACCGCTGTGCTGGCAGTTGTCAGCTTGGCTTGTAGCTGAGGAGAGCTCCCCCTGTGGAAGCACACTGACCACCAGGGGACAGCTCCTGCATTGAGCGTCTGCCCCCTGGTGGTAAGTGTGTGTCATAGTGACCAGTCATTCCCAGTTGTTCTGCTGTTAGGGTCAATTTGCATATTACCCTTTTATTATATAGGATAGAGGCCTGGTGCACAGATGGGGGCCGGCTGGTT
>NW_005880062.1:0-6574 GCF_000147115.1 Myotis lucifugus | reverse complement strand
CCTGCTCGAGTGACTCCCATTCCCTTCTGTCGGCGCCTCTGCGAACCGCCGCTCCCCCCGCTGCTCCTGAAGGCGGGCGGTCAGGACTTTTCTCCTGAAGAATCTCAGGGTTTGACGACGTGGAGCTGATCTGACAGCTTTGAGGGAAGTCCCTGCCCTTCAGCGGCGGCTCAGGGTCCTGCCCAGGGCCCGTCCCTCCCCGCAGTCAGCTCTCCCCACGCTCCCAGCGGTTCTGTGATCCCCCCTCAGTGCCATCCCTGTGTCCTCAGGTTACTGCTGGCCTGGAAGCTGATGCTATTATACTCGTTCTTATTCCCCAAACCTGTGCTTCCCAGACCGTTCACCTGGGAGGCTTGAGAAGGCGCGTCATTCTGCTCCTTTGTTTTTTTTAACGTGGAAAATACAGACGCGATTTCTCCTGTTCCCCCGCCTTCTCCTGCCTGCGGTCACCGCGGTCCGTGATGGGTCCTCCTTCCGACGGGCCGGCCGCTGCTCGCTCTGCGGGGGCCACGACCTCGGCGTCGATGCTGACGGACCAGGTTGCCCCGTGCGCACGCTTCCCGCCGGGCACTGGTCTTGGGCGATGGATGTGTGTCCACCGCCCAGGGGGTGTCGGCCCCTGAAAACCATGGCACTCCCGCTGGCAGGGCTGACGGCTGCGTTTCGCTCCGTGAACGTTTGGGGGCGTCGCCGTCTCAAAGCCCGTGTGGCTCCCTCTGTGGGGAGACGTTTTACCCCGATTCACGCCCAGCGCGTCCACGGGCGTGGGAGAGCTTGTTCCGCCCTGTGCCCCGGGCAGACTTGCTGTCTCCCTCGTCACTCGTTCACCTCCCTGACTGTGAGCGTTCCTTGGGGTGGCCTTGCGCACGCCGCTCCCCGTGAGCCTGGCGGCGGCTGACCTGCAGGTGTTTTTATTCCTGAAAGTGCGGTTTGGTCCTTTTCCGTCAGCCTCGGGGGAGGTCGGCCAAGAACAGCCTTTGCGTTGGTTGGCCTTCACTTTCAAGTTCATTAATTTGTGTCTAAACATCGTAAAAAGGCGAGTCTATTTTTATTCTGTTCTCCCTTTGACTCCTTGCTCTAGCGGCTGCTTTTCGGTTTCCTGGCATTTCAGTTGGATTATTAATTTCCGGAGAAGACGACAGGAAGCTGTGCGGGAAGAGCATGCGTTCTGTCCTTCCCTTCGTACAGACCGGCTTCTCCGCGTTCGTGGTGCTTTTGTTTAATTGTGCTTGTTCTCGGATGGCACACGGCAAATGGGCTTCGTGTTTAAAATGTGCGCACCAAGCGGCCAAACGCAAAGGCCAACACGGGCCAAGTAAACAAGGTTTAAGTGTATGTGGCCACAAAAAAGCAAAAGCTTCCGTCTTCATAGAAACGGAGTTTTATTTCGATAGAGACGAGCTGAATACAACGGGCTGAAGTAAACGAGTCATCGTGAACGTAAAATAATAAAACATTTTAATAAAAATTAATTTTTTTCTTGAGCATTAACTTACCAGACACTGAATAACTGCACAAATTAATAAGCGTAACGCAAATAAACCTATTTTTCTCCGAAAGCGAAATATTTCCTGTCGCGCACACCAAACAAGTCAGTCCCAGACGAATGACGTGGCCATCGGCTGCTGAAATATTCGCTGCTGGTGTCAGTGGAGAGAAATGGTGCGCCTGCGCGTAAGGCACGTAAGGGAAATGAATGCAACACGATGAGAGTCATCAGTCGTTAGCGAACGTTGTAGTTCGTTATTAATAACTAGAGGCCCGGTGCACGGATTCATCCAGGGCGTGTCCGGCCCGTCTTGCCCAGTTCCTATTGGCCGGACCCCAGCAGCAAGCTAACCTACCGGTCGGAGCGTCTGCCCCCTGGTGGTCATCATAGTGTACATCATGGCGACTGCTCCGACGGTCAAAGGAAAGGTCGGACCCTTAGCACAGTAGGCTTTTGTTATATAGGATTATGTATGACAGGATATTGTAAAAAGTAAGTTACAAAATTTTTATTAAAATGTTTCTTACTCTTATATTGGCTGGGCCGCAAACATACTCATTGTGGGCCGTATGCAGCCCGCGGGCGCGAGTTTGACATGCTGAGTGTACTCAGTTACCAGATTTCGCACTTGTTTCGATTCGTGGACCCGCCGGGACAGTCAGGATGGAGGCAGCCCCACCCCCCTAGACTGTCCCTGTTCCCTCGGTGGTCACACCCCCGTCCCTCCCCACCTGCGCTGCACCCGTGGGTCCTCCTGCGAGCACGGCCTGCAGAGAGAGGCAGAGGCCGTGGAGCCTGGGGCCGGGCCGCTCACTTGCACTGTTCCCCTGGGACCCTGCGTGGGTCAGCGTTCCGTCCGCACTGCGAGCAGCACCCACAGCGGGACCCCAGCGTGGGGCTCACTCCGTCCCGCGGGTCGCCCAGGGTGTCCATCTGTGGGGACCTTGGATCGCTCCCAGGGTGTCCGCCGATGAGCGGAGCTGCGGTTAGCACCAGTGGGCGTTTTTAAAATATCTTTTTATTGGTTTTAGAGAGAGAGGAAGGGAGAGGGAGAGAGAGAGAAACATCAATGATGAGAGAGAATTTAGGAGCTGCTTTTGCACACTTAAACTCTGAGGTTTCTCCAGAAATCCACCCCCTCCGGCCCCGGACGGAAGAGGTCATTGGCTGGAGCCCGTCCTCGCTGAGGAAGAGGGTCTGCTTGCTTGGTGATCGGTCGCCCTCCCTGCCCCCAGGGCGTCTGTGCTCTGACGGAGGGTCCCACATCCACTCGGAGTCTGGGTGTTTGTAGTGGTTTCTGGCTCCTTAAGTATTTGCAGGTTTTGTTGTTTCTCCATAAGCTTCCAGGAGGCTCCTCTGAGGCTCGGGGGTGGCGTGGTCCGTCGGACGGACGGGCGTTCGTTAGAAGCCCTGCTCCCTGCTCCCGGGAAGTGTCCTCTGGGCCTCGGTGGCTCTGGCCCGCGGCCTCGTCCTGCAGCCCCTCCCCCGTCGGCTTCTCTCTGCTCAGGCGCCTCTCCTGCGCCCGGTCTCACCTGGGGAGGGGCAGCGCCGTGCCTGCGGGACGCGCACCTGGTCAGGGGCCCAGCCCGGCAGCCTCCCAGCCTGTGTCCCTTTCGGTTCAGAAGTAACACCCCCCCCACACCCCCAGGCCGGTGGCTGGCCGGTTGGAGCGTCGTCCTGTGCACCAAACGGTTGTGGGCTTGAGCCCCAGTCAGAGTACATGCGGGAGGCAGCTGATGGATGCTGCTCTCACATCAATGTCTCTCTCTCTCTCTCTCTCTCTCTCTCTCTCGCTACTTCCTCCCCCTCCCAGGGCACAGGCTGGGCAGGTGTCACCCCGGGACGTGTCGTGCGGAAATCGACGGTCTCCCCGGCAGGGCCAGGACCTGCCCCCCCACCACCACCCGGCTCTTCTTCTCTTTCAGGGGTGCGTGGCCCCACCCGTGGGACGTGCCCTGAGTCACCTGGTGCATTGCCGACCCCCGTCTCCCATCACCCGTAATTCGACGGAGGCTGAGTCGGGTTGGGGGGTGTGAGCCCTGAGCACGGGGCCGCGGCCGGACGCCCTCGGCCTCGGAGCACGGTGTCTGCTCGGCCGGAGACGCAGCACATGGTTTTGTGTGATTTGCCCCCGTGGTCCGTGGGGAAAGCGCGATTGTCTGCGCTCGCGTCCCGGCTGCGTTTGCTGCGGATCCACCTGAAGGAGGAATAGACTCGAGCCGTCCCCGCGGGCCGCACGCCGAGAGGATGGAATTAACTCTCCGGCCCCGGCGGTGGTTTGAGTCGAGTCCAATTTTATTTCATTTCAGAATTCCCTCTCGGGCTCTTCTCCGACTCCTCCGCTTCGCTCAGAAACAGCCCGAGACGCCGCTCCGGGAGGAAGATGTTCCCCTTACGTCTCTGTTTCGCCCTCATTTACGGGAGCTGTTTTCCTGGCACAGGCCCAGCCCACGGTCTGGGGGGCGGTGGGGGCAGGCGCTGTGTCCCACCTGGACCCTGTCCCTAAGGGAGGCCGGGCGCCTCCCGTGATGCCAGATGCTTCTGCCCATGAAAACCTTGTTTGTGGAGATCCCGGGGGAGGCCTGACTGCGGGCGCCCGGCCTCGTGGGGTTCAGGGCTGCTCTGGGCTGGGATGTTTCCGCAGCAAACATGGGACAGGCCGGAGCGTCCGCACCACCTGCCGTCCCGGGAGCTCGCGGCCCCCACAGGCCAGGCTGCTGGGAGGCAGGGACCCTCCGGGCAGGCTCGGTGGAGCTCAGGACCGCGTCCCGTGCTCCTGGGACGTCGCTGCCCTTTCCCATGTTACCTTAAAATCACGATTCTGTCTCCTCTGAGAAGACGGGTAGAGATCGAGGAAATAATAAAGAAATGGTCAGGATACAGGAGAACGCAGATTCCATCTGCGTGTGAAACGGAGATCGCGGGTAAGGGAAGACGGAGGGAAGCTACAGGTCACGCCGTGGAGAGCGAGTCAGACGTTAATGATGTCAATGAAAACATGCACACAATGAATGAATCCACTGAGAACAAATGCATCGGGTCAACTTATGCACAGAAATGATCCCTTTGACCAGGATAAAGGGCAACTAAGCAAAGAGGGGGTTGGTTTGTTCGTGTGTGTGTGTGTGCGTGTGTGTGCGTGTGTGTGTGTGCATGTGTTTGCCTGTGATACAGGAAAGCTTTTCTCTTTTTTTGCCTAGACTCACCCAATTCCGGGAAGACTGCAGAGTAGAGATGAATTCCTAGAACTCCCATACATTGTGCCTTAGTAATTTTATTCTAAGAATAAGCACTGAGGTTATAATTCTGAGTCGCTCTGAGCCTTTATTTAAAGCTCTATTCAAAATACAATAATCTTAATGGCCACACATGGCAGAAAGGTGATACGATTAACCTCCAGATTATTTCTCAGGAGCAGGCAATGTCCCTTTTATTTTGCTTGGCTTCCAGGATCAGTAACCCCGAGGGGATCCCCCCCATAGGTCACAGTGGGAATGAGAGACCATCGGCCACACAGAGGGGCCAGCCTGCTTCCCCTACCCACGCAGGTGGCCAGACACTCCCTGCCGGGCGGTGCCACAAGAGGGGGTGCTGGGGGGTCTGAGATCGTAAAGACCAGAGGGATGGAGAAGGATCAGACACCTTTGCCAAGTTCAGTGTATCCCAGGAACGAGAGTTCGGCTTGACATCAAAAAACAGACCCTACCCATGTAACTCACCACCTGACAAAACAAGAAGGAAAACCAGTGATCGGGCCAATCTTTCATAAAAATTGTCCCATTAAATTCAAAGTCTATGACACACACTCCCAGCAAACTATAAATAGGAAAAAACGTTCTGCTTCTTAAAAAAATATGCTTTTATTGGCTTTTCAAAGAGAGAGAGGAAGGAGGGGCAGAGAGAGAGAGAAACATCAATGAGGTAAAAGAACCCTGGATTGGCTGCCTGCTACCCGGCGCCTACTGGGGACCGAACCCACAACCCGGCATGTGCCCTGCTGGGGGTCAGCAGAAATGGCAGCTGCATGCGGTCCGCTGGGGCTGCCTGGCCACCCCGGCCCCGCCCATCAAATCCTGGCCCCGCCCATCAAATCCTGGCCCCGCCCATCAAATCCTGGCCCCGCCCATCAAATCCTCCTGCACAGGAGCTCCTGGCCTGTCGCGTCGGGACTTGATTTAGATGCTGCGAGCCCTTCTCGTGGCAGAAAATGACCAGCTCCTGCTGCCATGGCAACGAGCCGCTGGCAGGCACAGGGCCAGCTCTCTGCTCACGTCTAAGACGGAGCTGCTCCTGTGGCTGCCCCCCCCACAAAGCGGGGGCGGCGGGAGCGGGGACCTGAGCCCAGCCTCAGTGCCTCCTGTGGGGGACGGGCTCTCTGGGTGCGGCCCCCCACCCCTTCCTCCTGGGAAATCCCAGCCCCGTCAGGGTTCCCACCGCCCCAGTCCCTCCTGGTGGCTCTGGGTCCCTGGTCAGCCCGGCCACAGCGTGTCCCTGGCTCTCAGCCGAGGCCCTCGGCGCCGCTGTCACAGGCCCCGCTCTGGTCCCCTGGTCCCCAGGGTGACGGGGGTCAGCGGCCGGAGACACAGCGAACTGCGTGCCAAGTGGGGGTGCGGGGTGGGTCTCGTCCTTATAGGAAAAGGGACCACGTTCCCCCATCAAGTTCCCAAAACTGGAGCCAGGCAGGGCAGCACTCAGCCGCGACAGGGAGCGGTGGGCTCAGTCACCCGGGGGCACGGCCAGGTTCCGCGGGGGCAGAGCCAGGGTGGACTTGCTGGCACGCAGACCTGGCACCTCCCAGCGGGACCGCGGCCGATGGGGCGGCCGGCCGGAGCCAGGACTGACCACAGGGCCCGCGGGCTCGCCATGCCAGTCACGGGCGCGCGTGCCCACCTGGGAAGCAGAGCCCTGCGTGGGAGCGTCGGGCTCTGGGAACCCGCTCGGGGGCGTGCAAGGACCGGGCCGCACTCCGGTCGGTTCCGGCATCACCGGCCACTTTAACTCACAGGGACCTCGCCAGCCCAGCTCCACCGCAGCCGGGCCCAGAGACGCGCCGCCCGGAGCCCGGGCCCTGCAGCTGCCCGTCCA
>NW_005880061.1:0-6575 GCF_000147115.1 Myotis lucifugus | reverse complement strand
ATGTAAATATTGATATATATATATATATATTTACACACACACACACATATATATATATCAGTGATGGCGAACCTCTTGAGCTCGGCGTGTCAGCATTTTGAAAAACCCTAACTTAACTCTGGTGCTGTGTCACATATAGAAATTTTTTGATATTTGCAACCATAGTAAAACAAAGACTTATATTTTTGATATTTATTTTATATATTTAAATGCCATTTAACAAAGAAAAATCAACCAAAAAAAAATGAGTTCACATGTCACCTCTGACACGCATGTCATAGGTTCGCCATCACTGATATATATGTATGTTTATACATATGTTTTCTGTGTATGTGTGTAAACCATCCAAGCATAGTCTTATTGCTTGTGAAATCATGCTTGTTCTAACAGGATTGATTATATTATAAAGTGTGTTATTTGAAAATTAATTGACTGACTAATTTCAATGTTCATTTTTCACCCCACCTCTTCCTAACACAACCCCAATCATGCTTTGGGTTCCCCTCAGGTAAGATGATACTAACTCAAAACTAAAGCCAATCATGAAGTTCCATTTCTCTTTCTTGGGATAATTTTGTAAATATAAAACCTGAGACAGGACTTGAGAATAGGTTCCAGACTCTTGTGAAAGACATTAGAGGTAAAAATTATTATTTTTTTAGATCTAAATATTGTATTTAGATATTGTGAAGGTAAGGGTTCATTCAGCAGGCTGGCATTGATCAAACCCTGTACATTTCCAAGAAGGTCTGTTTTCAGGACTGGCCCTTGGCCTGCTTCTAGTTGCTGAGCTCTGAGTATTTGCAAAGTTCTGCCTGGAGGAAGTTAAAGGGCGGGGGTGGGGGGGTGGGGGGGGAGAGGAGATATCTGTAATACTATCAACAATAAAATGTATATTTAAAAAGTAAAAATAAAAAATAAATACAAAAAAAAGTTTCTTTTAAGCCTGAGGCTTTGGGCCATCCTATACAGGTATGACCAGGTAGTTTATGCTAACAATGTAATTTATGATGAACACCGGTTTCTGCTGTGAAGGTCTGGAGTCTGAACTGACCTCCCAATAAAAATCTGGACCCAAAGCTTCAATTGATCTTCATTGGCAATGCTAAGTGCATATTGCTACACATTCTTATGAGAGAATTAAGCACATTTTCCAACCACACAGGGAAGGAACACCTGAAAATTTGTGCCTGGTTTCTGCCAAACTTTGCCCCCACATGCTTTTCCCTTTGCTGATATTAACCTGTATTCTTTCACTGTAATAAACTATAACCATAAGATAACAGCTTTTGATCCCTAGAGTCTTGCTAATTAGTCATTGATCCTGAGAGTGGTCTTGGGTATGCCTGTGTCAAATGCTATGTCTAATGCTGCTATAGGTCCTCTTAAGGCCACTAGGTAAGTTAGCTCTAGAATAAAACCAATGGTGTAACAAATATAATTTTACACATTTTCTCTTTAGGACATTTATTTTTTCCTACTCTTAGACTATGTAGACTCAGTAAATAACCACATTTTATTACCACTGTTATAAAGTCTAATTTATTGAGGTATACTTCATATATAAAAGTTGCATTTATCTAACATTTACATTTGATGAGTCGGGATATATATGCATACACCTGTGATACCATCACCACAACACAAGGTATTAAATCAATCATCTCTGAAAATTTTCTTATGCCTCTTTGCTTTATTTTCTTTCCAGTAAAAACATTTAGCATGAGATCTATCCTCTTAAAACTTTTTCAAATGCATAGCACCATATTGTTAACTATAGCACTATTTTGTACAGCAGATCTCTAGAACATTATCATCTTGTCTAACTATACCTTTATACCCAATTAGAACATTTCCCCATGTTTCTCTTCTCCATATTTCTTGGTATTTCTCTGTGAGTGTGACTATTATAGATACCTCATAGGAAAGGAATCAGGTAATATTTGTGCTTTTGAAACTGACTTATCCCACTTAGCATAATGTCTTCCAGGTCCCTCATGTTGTTGCAGAAGGTAGGATTTCCTTCTCTTTCCTGTGAATTTACCACCTGGATTTTCAAAAATATTATTTTGGGTACTTTATTAGACAAATACCCTTAGATAAGGATGAAGAAGGACTCAAAGTATAATGGGTTCTTGCAAATGTATATTGTTGCATAATGAGTTTTAACAGAGTTCCATGCTATCTTCCCCATAAATATTCAACCATTAGTAGTCCCAGAAAAATATTGGCATACCTAAGCATCTTTATCAATTTTTATCATATTGTTTTAATCAATTGTTATGGTTTTTACATATGTGATGTGATCCAACAATAAAAAATATTACCATGCTAAACAACATGTCCAAATTACCCAGCTATTGGAAGAGACTCGGATTGTAAATATTAATCCATCTTAGTACAAACCCATATCATTTGTTTTACAAGTTTGTTTTCATTGTCACTCATCTCTATTTCAGCATTTCCCTTTCCTTCTTACACATTCAATTATTTATTTAATCATTATGTATCCATGAATATAATGTGTATGATTTTTTATAAGGACTCAGATAACAAGGTCGGAACTGGGAGAGCAATGATGGGGGCAGGAAGCACACAAATTTCCTGATTTGATGAGATGTCACACAAATTATAACACTACATAAATGTATCATTTTAAAACAAAATTAAGTGTTATTGATGGGAGGGAAATGATATTATTATATCATCTATCAAAGATACAGTAACTTGACTACCACAGAGGCATTTTTGAGAGAAGCAGTGTATTAGATGTGATCCCAAAAATTATTAGAATTAACTATGCACAGGTATAGGGCTCTACTGTCCAATACAATAGCTAGCTACATATGTCTATTGAGCACTTGAAATGTTAGTGATATATAAATGAGATATATAATAAGTGTAAAATATACTCTGGATATCAAAGACAGTATACAAAAAGAGGTGGCAAACTGTGCAGCAGAGAGGTCAACTAAGATGACCCCTGTAAACCAAGCAGCTACATGTAACAATATCCACTGGATCCTCCCTGGAAAGGAAGAAAGCTCTTTGAAAGTATTTTCTTGTTTCTTGCATTTTTATTCCTGTCAGTCAAGGGTTGCTCTTAGGTTCCTAGAGGCCACTCTCAGGTCCTTTCCAAGTAGAGCCTCCAACTTCAAGTCAGTGATGGCATAGTGAATCTCCATCATGGGTTGAATCTCTGACTTCAGCCTAATGAGTTTTAGATTCGTCCATGTTGTTGCATGAATAAATATTCATTCATTTTTATTGCTGAATAGTAGTGTTCAATGTATGGATATCCCATAATTTTTCCATTCATTTGTTGACATTTGGGTTGTTTGCAGTTTTTGACTATCCTATATAATAAAGGGGTAATATGCAAATTGACCATCACTCCAAAACACAAGATGGCCACCCCCATGTGGTCAAAGATGGCTGCCCCATGTGGACACAAGACGGCCACCATAAGATGGCCAGCAGGGGAGGGCAGTTGTGGGAGATCAGGTCTGCAGGAGAGGGCAGTTTTGGGGGACACAGGCCTGCAAGGGAGAACAGTTAGAGGTGACCAGGCTGGCAGGGGAGGGCAGTTAGGGACAATCAGGCTGGCAGGGGAGCAGTTAGGCATCGATCAGGCTGGCAGGGGAGTGGTTAGGGGGTGATCAGGCTGGCAGGCAGAAGCAGTTAGGGGCAATCAGTCAGGCAGGCAGGGGAGTGGTTGGGAGCCAGCAGTCCTGGATTGTGAGAGGGGTCCCAGATTGGAAAGGGTGCAGGCTCGGCTGAGGGACACCCCCCCCCCCAAGAATTTTGTGCACCAGGCCTCTAGTTACAAATAATGTACTATTAACTGGTAACTGGAAACCTTAAATACAAATTTTATAACTTTTTAAAGAAAATATATGATTAAGAAACATAAACAAAAAAGTTATTTAAGATCTAGTAGAGTATGTGAATTGATGAGAATTTTAACCATAGTGGAATAGTTTGAATAGAGAACAAAAGCCAGAAACGGTACTCAGAAAGCATAAAAATTATTTTAAGGAGTTTGTGAGCTAGAAAAGAGAGATACTGGAAGTGTCAGGTGAGGGTAGTCAAAGAAAGTATTTGTGTTTGCTTGTTTGTTAGTTTGTTTAAAGATAAGTAATACATATTAAATATAAATCATGAGAGATAAATTGAATGTGAATATAGAGATTAAAAAAGGAGTAACTGAGAGTATCAGAGTAAGTTTCCAGGAAAGCCTAGTCTTCTGATTTTTCAAAGTATAGTGGAAAAAATTACACTCCCTGCATGGTTATTTAGTGTTCTAGCTTAATCTCCATTTAATCACATCATATTGTACCTTTACCTTTAGGATATTTATTTTTTTCTGACTGCCAGATAGTTAATGTACTAAAAAATGCCACTCTGTTGGAGTAATATAGTTACAAGTAGACTAGACCTCCAAGATATTCATGTAAGCACACGCTTAGCACTCAAAAGACTGACACTTAACTGACGAATGCATAATGGTAAAAGACATTTAAGTGGCATCTTACAACCTTACTTTTGTGCATTTTACTCTGGACTTTCAAGCATGTGACTGATTCTAGATATAATAGTATGCCAAGACCTGAAAACAAATACAATTGATTTTTCTAGAATTCTTTATACACTTGTCTCCTCTCTTTTTCCTATGAGTTTCTATTGGCTTAGAGCCAACCTCAGAGAGCCTCCTGTCAGAATACTTCACACTAAAATTTTCTGCAAATACCTTGATTGCAATATTCATCTTAATGCTGCATTTTATAATTATTATTTAATCATTAATTTAAGTATAACAAACACTTTCTCAAACCCCTGAGTGCTTTTACATAATTAATACCTAGAAAGATTAACCTCCCTACTATTAAGAATCAATGTTGATTGTGGAAATCATTACAAGTACTTGCAAAACATTATAAAGCAGTTAAGAAAATAAATGAAGGGTAGTTGCCTGCTGAATGTCATAAGAAAATAAACTTTCTGAGTGCAAGGGGAAGTCTGACCGTAACACCTACATGTAGTTATCCTTAAGAGGGGGGATGGGTCATATAATGTTCAGAATACCATTGGTTGGGTTCTGTATTTTAATATTTCAAATTACCTCTTAAGAGGTCAATTCAAATCATTTGAATTGTTTCAAAGCTATATGTAACAAATGGGCCAAATTTTCTTTGCATCACTTTCCCAAGAACAAATTTGCAAGGATCTATGCACAAGGGTACTTGTTTTAAATTTTGGAAACTTAACATTGTTCAGTAACATTGAAGATATTAATATGGTCAACAAACTAATTTTTGCTTTTAAATAACCTCTCCCATTCTCTTTGCTGTCAATTAAAGAACTTTCATTCAGAAAAAAAGACACATAAGAAAAACTAATAATTTAAGCCTCCATTTCAATGATTTATTATAACTGTTTGAGTCCTGTATCTTAATTGATAATCCCTAATCAAAATCAAGATTCTCTAGCCATTTGTAACAGTAGTTTGATCATCTGAATTAAGCTTTGACCTCACTAGAGTGAGAGAGATGAGTGGTAATAGCAGAGGACTGGCACGGATGTTCAGATGTGACCACAGGCTTTGTCATCATCCCTACATTAAATGCAGGCTGGTGCTGAAGCCCAGATATGCAAGTCATCCGTTCTCTAACCAGAATGAGAAATGAATAACTGGCACCATATGAATAAATTCAATCATTAAATAAATATGTAAATTAATAATTGTGCTCATGTTATGTATAAATACTGAGGTGGTTTGTGTCATGTGGTGCTTGTGAAGATGTTAGACAAAGAACATTTTTGTAACAAGTCCTTCATCTTGCCATTGAAGCAGAAATACTCGGTGTCACTGTGATCCTGCTGTGCTGTTTGCTGGATGCATACTTAGAGAGGACATCTTTTTTTGGGTTCAGGTCCTTTCCTAGACATTGTACATGTGGATGGCATAGAGTGGACTTCTCTAATACTGGCTTTTACTACTCCTGCCACATTAATGTTCTTTCACTAAAAAGAGGAAAAGAAAGATGACAAAGAGCTTTCTCTAGAAAACTGGAAAACAGATTTCATCCTAATTTACATTATTTAAATGCATATCTTAACTTTATAAAGGCATTAGCAACTCCCAACATGAAAACTAGAACTATTAAGATATTCAAGTAATACTAAAGTATCCAGAAAGAGCAATCTTAACAGAGATGTTACTGAGTGCACAGATAACCCAAAATGTCACCCAGATCATCAAAAGTATAATCACAAAATACTTGTCAGCAGAGTAATGGCCACATGTGCAAGGTAATTATATGAAATGCCAAAAGAGCAAGCTGATGAAAAATATTTAGAAAAATTAAAGAATAAGCTTTCAACATTTTGAAATATGCCCACGCCTTGATAAATAAACTAACCAACTGCATGCCTGCCGCACTGAAAATTTCCCAGGCATAGCACTTCGGAAGACAATTTTCCATGGGTCACCTGCCTTTCTGAAATGCTATGAGCAGAGGCTTTGATAGCTTTTGTTTGGGGCTATTTTTTCTAGGATGTTTATGTCACAAATG
>NW_005880060.1:0-6575 GCF_000147115.1 Myotis lucifugus | reverse complement strand
TGCTGTCGTGAGGGCCTTCTCTGTGCCAGGTGCTGTGTGGGCAGTGGCACAGGCGTCAATGCATCTCCATTTAGCAGAGAAAGCAGCAGGTGTGGGTGTGTATAATTTTGTTCAGCTGCCTTAACGAAGTACCACAGACAAGGTGGCTTAAACAACAGAAATGTTTCTCACAGTACTAGAGGCTAGAAGTCCAAGACCGAGGTGTTGGCAGGGTTGGTTTCTTCTGAGGCCTCTCTCCTTGGCGTGTAGAGGGCCATCTTCTCTGTGTGTCTTCACATCTTCCCTCTGTGTGTGTCTGTGTTCTAATCTCTTAGTACAAGGACACCAGCCATATGGGATGAAGGCCCACCCTAATGGCCTCACTTTACCTTAATTACCTCCTTAAAGGCACTAATACTGTTTCTTTGTTGTGGGGTGAGGCCACAACATTAGTAACAAAGAAACAGAATTTCCGGAGGATGAGGCCCAGAAATCAGGATTTCAAAAAGATTCCCAGGTGATTCTAATGTGCAGCCAAGGTTGAGAACCACTGCCCTAATACCAAATACAGTCACATTCTGAGTTGCTGGAAGTTAGGACTTTGACACATGAATTTGGGGGACACAATTCAGCTCCTCATAGATAACCAGGCTCCAAGATGGCCCCCAATAATCCTGCTTCCTGGTATTCAACACCCTTGTATCATCCCTTTCCACACTGTCCCAGGGTTGGCCTCTGAGACCAGTAGGATCTGGCAGAGTGAAGGTCTCTCACTTCTGACAGGATGTTGTAAAAGACTGCAGTTTTTGCCGTGTTGGTTACTGTTGCTCTCTCGGATCACTTGCTCTGGCGGAAGCCAGCTGCCGTGTTGTGAGGTGGATGCGCCTACGAACCGAGGTCCCCCTGCCAACAGCCACGCCAGTGAGCCTCTGTGAAAGCAGGTCCTTCAGCTGCAGCCAGACCTTTGGATAACTGCACCCTCATGAGAGACCCTGAGCCAGAACCCCCCAGTTTGGCAGTTCCTGGATTTCAGGTGCTCAGAATCTGTGTGATATAATAAATGTTTGTTGTTTTAAGCTGCTAAATATTGGAGGAAATTGTAACTCAGTGTCGGGTGCAAGTTCCTCAACCAGGGACTTGACCACTCTGGGTGCAGGAAATTGGAAGAACACACGGGTAACGGTAGGTAGATGGGACATGCTTTATTAGGAACAAAGTAGCCGGCAACTGGCTGGTCAGTGGCACCTTATATACACCCTTAAATCAAAGAGGCCTTGGGCCAATTAGTGACGCCTGTGCTACATTAACATAAGCAAGTTATATAAGGGTGCACTAGCGAAGTACGTATAGTGCTACTGCTGAGTCACTGCCCTTTCACATGGCGAGTGGGCCTTTAACCTCCGGTGTACTCTGGTCAGGGCCCCCGCACTCAGCCATTGATAACTAACACACAAGGCTCGAGAAAGTTAAGGGCACACAGATTGTGAGTGGCAGAGACAGAATTAGATTTCTACATTTCTGGCTCCCTGACCAGTACCCTTTTAGCACACTGTTATGTGAGCCCAGATTAGCTTTGCACATAGATGGTGCAGTGAGAGATTCAGGGAAAAGCAAAGAAAGAGAGGAGGAGAGAGAAGGCCCTTAATAAGCAGTTGGGAAGAGGCTGAAAGGTACAGCTGAAGCCACACATCTGACAGGTGGAAATGAGAAAGCCAAAGTGCCGGCCACGCCTGCCTGTTGCCTCCACTGCTCCTGGGCTACAGCTGCTCCTGGGCTTCAGCTGCTCCTGGCTGCCTGGGTCCTATCTGTGATCAGAGAACCACGCAGGCCCCTGGTCTCTAGGCATCCCCAGGAGGGTGGTGCAAATCTGAAATCGCTTGAGTCTGCCAGGTCAAAGGCCTGCTCCAAATGGTCTAGGCAGGGCCTAGGCTTTTTTCTTCAGGGCTGTGCAGCACCCAGGACCTGGCGAGGAGGTGAATCACAATAAGCATTTACTCATTGCCTACTGTGTGCCAAGCACTGGGCTAGCCCTGTGATTTAATTTCATATTCAGAGGAACACTGAGAAGTATGTTCTTAAAAAAAAATGTTTTCGTTGATTTTAGAGAGAAAGGGAGAGGGAGAGAGAAATAGAAACATCAATGATGAGAATCACTGATCGGCTGCCTCCTGCACACCCTACACTGGGGATCAGGCCCGCAACCTGGGCATGACTGGGAATAGAACCGTGACTTCCTGGTTCACAGGTTGATGCTCAACCACTGAGCCACACTGGCTGGGCAGAAGTATGTACTTTTCAGAGAGAAAAGAAATGAGGTTCAGGGATCTGAGACAACACATGCGAAGTCTCTTTCTCAGCTGATGAGTAAGAATTTGAATGCAACTTTGCTTCTCTCCACATGCTCTGCTTCACCAAGTTCTCAGGCATTTCCCTTCTACCTGGCTATTATTAATGAATGAGGAGGCCGATTTCAAAGAGCCTCATTTAAACATATATTTTGAAATATCCACCATATACCTGGCACTGTAGAGATAAGGAAGCGACAGAAGCAGAGTCCCTGTCCCTAAGAATTAGGCAGGGAAGACCTCACAATGGATCATATTCACTTGATTGCTTGGGACGACAGAGGGAAGCACAAAGGGGTGTGAGAGTTGAGGACGAAGCTTAGCCTACCCGGGGCAGTCATGGAAGGCTTCCCAGAGGAGGGAATACCTAAATTGAGTCATGACAGAGAGATGGAAGTTAGAGAGGCAAACAGGAGAAGTGGAAAGTGTCCTAGGCATCTGTAAAAACTAGGTTTAAGAGAGTTAGGTATTCTTGGAAGACTTGTTCCTCAAAAGTGTTGACCTGGACTAGACCAGCAGCTCCATCATCCACCCAGCAGTTTGTTAGAAATAGAGAATCTCAGGTTCCACCCCAGACTTACAGAATCAGAATCTGAATTTTAAAGAAACCCCAGGTGATTCATATGCACATTTAAGTTTAGGACATGCTGCTGTAGAGGGAATAAGCATATGTAAAAACCACCTAAGGGAGCAAAGCAAGCCAAGGTGAGCTTCTTACAATACCTGCATAGGGGTGGGGAGCGTGAAATAGAGGTGCAGTGGGAGGTTGGGATGCAGCTGAGCAGTGGGCCCAGTCTAACATGTTTCCAGGCCCAAGAAATGTGGCCTGTTCTGATTTTTTAAAAGAAGACAAATATCTGGATATTTATTTTAAAATGATTTTTAAATGCTATCAATTAATTTAAAAATTAAAAACATTACAGTGGATTGAAAATCATGCCTTTGGCTTGTTAGCTGGAGGCATCTAGCTTCTAATTCTGAACATAGTGTTTGCATCTTCATAAATAGGCACTGAGTGAATGAATGAGGTGGGAGAGGATTTGGATATTTCCCCAGGGCTTGCAGAAGTGGCTAAGTACTCCTCTTTACATAGACCTTTGGCCTGTTCCCCATCTGAAAGCCAAGAGTTCTAGTTAATGATTTCTGAGTACCCTTTAAACCTCACCCCGGGTACTCCTAGAAAAGGGGCCGAATTTTCTGTCCCAAGGGGCAGGGTCAGTGGTACTGATGTGAGGCAGCTGTCGAGTACCAGCTCTTGCGTTTAGAGAAGGCAGGATTGTTTACAGTGGTGTGTTCTAGCCTTTCCAATGGGGCTGAGCTTTCCATTGGACAGAGAAGAAATGAGTCTCCTAGGGTGAAGCCTTTAGGGTGAAGCCTCATAACAACAAAACAGATCCTCTCTGAATATGGAGGCAGATGAAAAGGGAGGTGGGGCCCAGGCCATGCTGTTCCTTCTGCCTCTGATGCCCTTCCATGTCCGGCTCCCCCTTTCCCTGCCACCTGTCCTGGCTGAGACAGCCCTCCCCACACTTTCTAAGGTCCTCTCCATCTTCTTACTGCCCTCACCCCTTCTCTGCTGCTCAGAAGAATTCTGTCCCCATTTTACCCTTCCTCTAGAGGAGAGGGTTTAGGCTTGGGCCAACTAAGAGTTTAGGTTACCGATGAGCTCACAGAGAACTCATGATCCCTTCTGAGCAGCTGTTGGCCAAGCTCCTCAACGAGAGACAAGGGAGAAGATGGGATATGAGCAGATTTTGGCATTTTGCAAACTTGGGTTCAAAGCTCAACAATGCCACCTACTCACTGAATGTCCTTGGTTGAGACTTCAATATCTTTGGGCCTTAGTTTATTCATCTGTAAAATGCAGAAAATAATACAGCATATATATATATATATGTTGTGAAGATTCTTTTTAAAAAGTAACTAATATTTTTTGAGCAGTTATATTTAAGGCACTATACACAGGACCTTATTTTTTTAAATTATATTTTTATTGATTAAAGAGAGGAAGGTAGAGGGAGAGAGAGATAAAACATCAATTATGAGAGAGAATCATTGATCGGCTGCTTCCTGCATGCCTCCCACTGGGGATCGAGCCCGCAACCCAGGCATGTGCCCTGACGTGGAATCAGACTGTAACCTCCTGGTTCATAGGTTGATGCTCATCCACTGAGCCACACCAACTGGGCAGGACCTTATTGTTTTGTTGGATTTAATTCTCACAACAATCCCGGGAACTGGATGCTATCGTCATGTCCATTTTACAGACGGGAAGACTGAAATACAATCAAGTTCGGCAAAGTGTCTGAGGTCACACAGGTGGTAAGTGGTAGAGCCTGAATCAGACGTAGGAGGTTCTGATTCCAGAGCCAACACAGATGACCACTGATTTGGATAAACTTTAAAAGGATTTCAAATATGATCCCTACTCTCATTTAGCCTTGGTAGGAGATTTAATGGGCCAGGCAGGTGTTAGGCGATCAATTTCAAGTTTATTGAAGTCATTTTTTTAAAGAGCTTACAAATGGCTTTTCACTGACATTAGTTAACTTTCACCCCTCAGCAACTCTACGGGGTAGGTATTCCCCCGTTTTTCAGTTGAGGCAACCAAGGCTCAGAGACCCAGTCAACAGCTAAGCCAAGACTTGAATTCATATCTTTCCTGACCCAGAACACATGCTCTTTCTGTTTCATTGTGGTATTTGTCACTGTTAAGAAATAAATTTGTTATATTCTTCATTAATCAAATTAATAGCTCAGTGAGCAAAAGATGAACACAGGATAAGTTGATCCTGATGACAGGAAGGAAAGGTGCAAAGCTGGGCTTGGACCACAGGCTGTTGTCCTGTCAGGCAGAGGTGTGATAAGGAAATGGAGCTGGGCATCAGAGGTTTTGAGCTGGGTGTCCCTGGGTTTGCAGGGGAGTTTAAAGTGCATTGAAGGTGGGCTTTTCCACTTTCCTAACTTTGGATTCATAATGATCCTTATGCAATGGCTGTGGTGTAGCCAAGGGTGGAGCAGTCAATATAGGACATAGGTGAGCACATTTTTAGGCAGGTCAAAGGGCTAAATGGAGGTTAAAAGCATCAGCCTGTGTGGTTGAGATTTTGCAACACACTTTTTATCTTAATTATTTGTAATGTAGCCTCATCAGTTAGCACTTTCTGTTCACCAGCCACCTTCAATGGTCTGTGTTTGCTCTTACCTCAGGGCCTTTGCACATTCCGTCAGTCAGAGGAGAAGGCTGCACAATGGGGAGAAGGGCAGAGAGAGGAGAGTGTTGTTTTGGGAAGGTTCCCAGTGACTTCTCTGGTGCCAGGCTGGAAACTCTATGTAATGTCTAGAAGTTCTGTTACTCATCAGCTGTACAACCTTGGACAAATGACTGCATTTCTCTTTGCCTCATTTTAATCATTTGGAAGATAGGGATGATAATAATAACTCAAAAGGTTGGCATGATGAACAAACATAAAGATAATAGGTAGCAGGAGGATAAAATAAGACAGTGCTGAATGCTTAGCACAGTGTCTTGCATCTAGTTAATATGCAATAATGGTGAGCTCTTCTAGTTTTAGTCTTTTAGAAGGCTTTCCTGGATGCCCCCTGCCCCATCAACTCAGACAGTGAGATTAATGTGTTTTCGCTGATTTCTCTGAGCACCTATTGAAATTCTGATTCATGAGGTTGGGTGTGGGATTCAGATATGACAGTCCCTTTTTTTGCAGGCATTCCAGGTGATTCCAACAGGTCACACTTACTTTAATTGTCTAAGTTGGGTTTCTTGATCCTTTCTCATAAGCTATGAGGCATTTATTCTAGACTGAATTCTGTGAAGGTGGGAGCTGCATCTGTGTGGTTCGCTGATTTTCAGCACCTCAGCACAGGCCCCAGCACAGAGGAGGTTCTCGGTAATTATCCGAGGCACGGACAAGCTTGCATGCTTCGCCAGCGCTTGCCTCTGCAGCATTTTATGGTAGACAGACCTCAGAACTCAGGCCTACCTTTCCTGATAGCACTGTGACTATTAATGATTATTTCTGATCTGTCCCTGTTCAAACCAGGTTTCGTCTCCTTGCTGGACACTGGCTGACATAGATGGCACTATAGGATCCTGAGTGAGACCATGAATTCCGGAGCCAGCCAGCCTTAGTTTCCTTTTTCATAAATGGAAATATTAGCAAGCAGACCTTTGTGAATTATACAGGTCTGTGGGTTTATGAGGCCCAGGCCCTGGGCTTACCCTGAGTGGTT
>NW_005880059.1:0-6576 GCF_000147115.1 Myotis lucifugus | reverse complement strand
AAGGAGAAGAATCTGGGGACTACATTTACAAACCAGGACACCTGGGGATAGCAGGTATGAGAGCCTTTTATGTAAATGTGAGCTGTGTTCAGATGTAGAACTGGGAACACTTCAATCTGTCCAGGACCATCTCCCTAGTCCCTCCTATCCCATCCCCAGGCACTTAGAAGAGTGACTAAGCCTGGTGGTTAGCAGTTAACATTTACAGCACATTGACATGGTATGGGGAGAACAAGATAACAACAAGAAAGGTACTGTGGTCTCCTGCTCTGGTGGGAGGTTGTGTCCTGAGGGATCTGGAAAAAGGGGATTACTCTGACATTTCCAAGACATGTTATTGCATGTGCAGAAAGACAATAGACAGGCTCAATTAAGGTAAAGATTTCCCTTTGTCAAGAAAGATGCTGGCTGAGTACCTCACAAACTGCCATAACTCGCTTTTAGTTAGGAAGTTTTAATTTCAGACCATCCTATGTAGTTACTTTAGGTCTCTGAGTTTGTAAGGCCCACCAAGCAGACCTCCCACGAGGTTGTCAGGTTTAGTATGTGGCCATTTTTTGTCCACATCTGCAATAATCTTTTTTATTTAAGAGCAGGGACCGTGTTTTTGATTATTGCTACTGCTTAGTGATAAGATGAACACCTGAGACAAACTTATAAATTAACCTAGTTATGAATAACTGGAAAGGAGCAAAGGGAAGGCCAAATTTGATAGGCATTCATTTGTGCAGTCTTGTAAGGAGGCTGCAGTTTAACACTCTCCAGGTCTATTACCCGCAGATTGATAGGGGATGGGACTGGACAGGAGAAGAATATACACATGCCCAGTAAAGTCTAGGTGATATAGGGAAGGTACCTGTCTGTCAGTCACACCTGGGAACAGGTCATTGGCCAGCATAGGCACGGCTACTACAAGGGCATGAACTTTGAGATATTTAATCTCCTAAACAAGGGCATTCTCTCTCTTGTTGCTCTTGCCTCTTATGCTCTGAATTCATGCTCCTGGCTTGTGGGGCTCTCACACTCTTGCATTCTTCCACATAGACCACAGCCATGTGGACCCCACACAATAGACTGATGACCTGCAACTAGCCTAATGCTAAACCGGACCCAACTCCACCATGGAACGGAAACTGGACACTGGCTTTGCTGCTAGCTCTACTGAATCCCCAGGACTGGATTAAGGGAAATGGAACTTCTGAAACTGAGGGATATAATTCCATGAAAATAAGCTTTCTACCACATTTCATCCTCCTATAGGGGCCTCCAGAAATACTTATTCCGATGACACCTCAAGAGCCCTACTCCCACTAGCAAAGGAGAAATACCATCTACAATTTTCTCCAATAACAAAAGGAGATGCTCAATAAAATTTTGTTGAGAGTACCTAGGGAGTCATGGCCACGGGCGGTCCCTGGCCCCCCAACCGGCATGCGGAGGAGGGCAGCCTGCAGCTCCACATCATGCGGCTCTGGGAGTATGCCACCACCCACACCAAGGGGTCTGCATGCGGCTATGACCTGTCCAGTGCCTATGATTACACAATGCCACCCATGGAGAAAACCCTTCTGAAAACTGACATTCAGATAGCTCTTCCTTCTGGGTGCTATGGAAGAGGAGCTCCACGTTCCAGCTTGGCTGCAAAACACTTTATAGACGTAGGAGCTGGTGTTATAGATGAAGATTATAGAGGAAATCTTGGTGTTGTACTATTTAATTTTGGCAAAGAAAATTTTGAAGTAAAAATGGTGACCGAATTGCACAGCTCATTTGTGAACGGATTTTTTTATCCAGAAATAGAGGAAGTTCAAGTTTTGGATGACACTGAAAGGGGCTCAGGGGGTTTTGGTTCTACTGGAAAAAGTTAAAATTCATGCCAAGAATAGAAAATGAAAAATAAAAGAGTTTTTGTTTGGTGTTTTGCACTTCTGTAAACTTAACAGCTTTAGATTCTAACAATATTTGGTTCTCTTATGATCAAGGAAAAAGGTACTCTGTTGGGATCACATTGAGCTTTTTGTGTTTGTCTACATTTGTGTTGTATAAATATTTATGGTAACCTATAGTTTTTTTTAAATCAAATGTACATCAATTATAGATCCCCAGAACCATATTATTTAATTCACTAAATGCTTCCCATTCAACAACTTATTCTTCAGTTTGCTTTATAAATCATAAGCAAAGCCTTTTATTCAATAAATTTAAATTCTTTCACAGATACAAATGATTATTGTAAACTGAACTAAAAGATAATAAAAAGTTAAAGAAATAAAAAAAATTTTGTTGAAGGAACAATTAATACTGCTCTAGCCACTCAGAGAAATCCAAGAGTAATTGCTTTAGTCAAATGTTCACCCCCCACCCCCAAGGGCTGTTATAGATCATTCGAATTTTACTGTAAATATAACATTAAATTTACTTTCAGGTGAAAACTTATATAAGAACTGGAGGCTCGATGCGTGAAATTCATGCACGGGGGCGGAGGGGCCTTCCCTCAGCCTGGCCTGTGCCCTCTCACAATCTGGGACCCCTCAGTCGTAACCACCTGCCTGCTCACTCCTTACCGCTTGGCTCACCACTCCTTACCACCTACCTACTTGCTCATTACCACTTGGCTCACCGCTCCTTACTGCTGCCACCTGCCACCACTGCTGTGCTTGCCAGCCTTGAGCCCAGCTTCTGGCTGAGCGGCACTCCCACTGTGGGAAAGCACTGACCACCAGGGGGCAGCTCCTGCGTTGAGCATCTGCCCCCTGGTGGTCAGTGCGCATCATACCGACAGGTTATTCTGGTCATTCCAACATAATGGTTGCTGGGCTTTTATATATATTTATAGATTTTGAAAGGGACTCTTTCAAGACACCATCTAAAGGGAACTGTGATCTCCCATGTGACCTTTGGAGATGTCAGTCTATGAGTTTGTGCTTATTCAGAATAAGAGCTGATTTGTGAGGTCAACTAAGAAATAAATTAGAGAGGCTTCTGGTGTATATGAAACCTGACAGGTGATGCATTGCTCTCAGCAGTCACTGTTGAGAAACCATGAGTTAGCATCCTTATGACACTCATACTCTCAGCTTTGTTTGTTTTGGCTTTTTGTTCTAAAATACATCAGTGGGCCAATCCCCAGAACTGTGTTTCTATCTTTAACCAGGAGTGGGGAAAAGTGAGCAAAGAGCAAAAATAATTTGGGGTAGATTTCTTAACTGATCTTAACCTAGTAGAAATGTCTTTTACATGAAAACATTTTTTTCTACAACTCTGGTTATGTTTGGGAAATCACATGCAGGACAGGGTCTTTCTAACACTTAACCATATAAGAAGGGGTGCTGGTCTGATGAAGGGGAGGTAGTCATGGCTGAGATGGGTGTTGGCAGCCTGGAGGAAGCGTGTAAAGGTGTTTATGCTGCAAAACAGAGTCCTGCTGTAAGCCATGATGATACCTGTCTTAGGAAGTGAAAGGTGTTGGTCAAAATTAAAATAGGGGAGAGGGAGAAGGAACCAACTCCTAAGAAAATAGAATTCAGCCTGCCCTATAATCATTGACCATATTTAAAGCAGCCTTCAGAGAGTTTGGAACACATTTTTGGCAGGAAGAAGAGCATGACTCTTATTTTTTTTAATAAAAAGGTCCGTGTTTAGGTACATGGGGAAAGCTCTTTGACATAGACTATTAAGAGTTCATACATCTCCCCAGGCTCTGTCCAGGTGGCGTAGGGGAGCATAGGGCTCTGCCCCCATGATGTACAGTCCCTTTCCACAACGTTGGAGAGAAAGCCGGGCCTTGAGTCGGCGCCTGCATATTCCTACAGCTTCTCAGAGTCCTGTGGACGATGACTGGGGAGACAAACCATGCAGGAAACATCTAGAAAAAAAATGAGTTCATACAGAAGGCATAATGGGGTAGTTTCTGTAAGAACTGAAACACCATTCCATACCTAAACCTTCCTTGATTTACCTTGTCTCAAGTTTGCTCCTGATTGATTTTGCCAACAGACAAGACTGTGGTTATTTTTATTTGTACCCCAGTTGCTATTTCATTTAAGTGAGCCTCCACACTGCCCTATTTCCTAACCACATATAAGGAAAGCAGAACAAAGGGCTAATAGCATGATTCTATGTCATCTTGTTAGAGTGGATCTAACAGGGAGGATTTCAACAGCAGTGTCACCCCACATTGGTGAATCACTGTTCAAAGTGAAGTGCATTGCAAATTTGAAGTTACTTCAATTAAAGAAGGGCATTTTTTATTGATTTGCATTTTAGAAAACTAAATCTGATTATGGTTATGCCAATTCAATTCCACTCACTTGGCTTCTGAGATGCAATCATAGATGGAGGAGAAAGGGGTGCCATTGAGCCAAGAAGCCCGGGAATGCCTATAATTCAGTCTTTTGAGTGGACGGCGTAGCTGCTGATCTGGGTTTGTCTAAGGGTTGATGTTTTCTCACTTTAATAAGACTTAAATGCGCTTTTCTAATGTTTTAAAACCTGATAAGGGAGTGTGTTGTGTAGGTGAGGTACAGTTGGCCTGCATGTAGAGATGGAGAGGAGTTGAGATGTAGTGTTTTATTGTTAACCCTAGTTTATACTCTTGAACATGGCATATCTAAAGTCACCATCACTGTTACCCTTGCCAATTCCATATTGGATCCTCTGCTTATCTTTGCTTATCCTCACATCTCCCATGCTCATTCAGTAGCCTTTGTCCTGTGGCTCCTTCTGCCTTGAAAAACCTTTCTCTCCAAACTCAGTTAAGCACTTCCCTCTACCTATGTATACTTCTGTCAGACCCTTACCACATGAGTGCACTGACTCAGTTCTCACATGCTAGACCATAGGTGTCCACCCAGGGCAAAACAGCTGCTTTATTCTCCACTGTGCCTGTCACAGTACTGTGATCAGTCAGGAATCAAGTGAGTGGTCAGTCTGTCTCTCCAGGGTTGATGTTTTCTCACTTTAATAAGATGTAAACATGCTTTTCTAATGTCTTAAAACCTTACTGGTAGGCATAAGATGGAATGGGAAGTGGTGGTGAACAGTCATTAGAAAATCCGTGTACAAGAAACTAACTGAGTGACTCACATTTATAAGGAATTATGGGCTGCTCAGAGTACCCGAACCCATAAATTTGGGACTTGGAGGCATGGAGTCAAGTTGCCCAGGAACCTCACCCTCACATCCCTTCAGAACTTTAAGTCAGATAGTTGAGAGGCTGGGGTAAACTGGGGGGGGAAAAGTGATTTTATTTTAGTTTTCTCCCAACACATGCACTGAACTATCTTGGCCAACATAAGTCTTCATTATTCATTCATTTTAGTACATTTTTATCAAGTGCCTACTCTGGGTCAGGTATTGCGCTGGTTGCTTAGGATACAGCCCCAGTTTCAAGGAGGTGTCTCCGGCTTCTTGTGGGAAGAGAGGAGGAGTAAACAGAACATTGCAATTCACTGGAGACCATGGTCCCCCAAAGTGAACAAAAGCACTTAGTTTATATCCCACAGGGCCTCCTATCTGCTTTGTAGACAGGAAGATCTGCTGCCCTTTGCCCCTTTCTATGTAAACAAAGGCTTCATGGTGCAGTCTGAACCATTTGTGCCACCACTGAGAGAATGCAAAGCCAGGGAGAAATTATTTGTTGTGGTAGGTGTATTTGGGGTGGGAAGCTTGAAGAATTTGGACCACTAATTTTTGCTCTCTACAGAAAATAGAGTTTGGGGATTGAGACAAGGTAGATTTTTGTTGGTCACAAGTGAATCTTTCTAATGTTTATTTGTGTGGGTTTCTAGAAATTCTTGAGAATTTCAGGGACAGAAATGGAATGTCTCTCCTTTGCTTTATAATTACTTAGAAGGGCAAAGATGTGTGTGTGTGTGTGTGTGTGTGTGTGTGTGTGGTATGGGGTGTGGGATAGGGGAAGGGAGGCTGGGAGTAGAACATACTCTTCTCAATTAGATCCCATCTATCTCTCAGGTTCCAGTTACTCTTGGTCCACCCAATGCCATTTGCCCATGTATCTTCATAGTAGCTGCTCTAATTTTCTCTGTTTTTCAGACACATCTCCCTTTTCCTTGTTAATTAAGGCTTGCTTCTCCCAAGACAGGTGCTGTTCCATTCTTTGCCCCCCAGGAATACCATTCTCACACCTGCATCATAGTATGCCTCCCCTTGTTTCACAATCTGTCCGTGCATCTGATATAGCCACTAATTTATGATGACGAAT
Organism: Myotis lucifugus; assembly: GCF_000147115.1. Taxonomy (NCBI): domain Eukaryota; kingdom Metazoa; phylum Chordata; class Mammalia; order Chiroptera; family Vespertilionidae; genus Myotis; species Myotis lucifugus. The sequence continues at coordinate 353 of NW_005880059.1, read as the reverse complement.
GGGCATAGACCACATGGTATTATCATCGCTAGCATGAGATCTGTTCACATTGCAGACAGTCCGATGTTTAAGGCCCAGTTCTACATAATTAGCTATATGACTTTGGAGCAAGTTAGTTAACCATTGTAAGCCTTAATTTCCTTGTCTGTAAAATGTTGACAATAATAGTATCTACTACATAATGTGTTTAGTTATTCAGATAAAATTAGACAATATGCATGCAAAGAACTTAGCACAAAGCTGGGTACTGGGTTGGCACTGAACAAGTGTTACTTGCCTTGATCAAGTTATCACTAAATATTTGTTGTATGACTTGAATATCTCCTTTAGAGTAGTTATTCCTCAGCTGCATT
>NW_005880058.1:0-6576 GCF_000147115.1 Myotis lucifugus | reverse complement strand
CGCGTTCGCCCCATGGGACGGGTCTGCTTCTCCACAGTCCATGGGGATGAGACCCGACAACGGTGACCTGGGTCTGGCTTCTCTCACTCAGCACCGGCGCTCCAGTCCTTCTTCATGGCCGAGTAATATTCCACCCTCACCACTGCGGACACAGGCCGTGTGACCTGCCGGCGGCTGGGAACAGTCCCACCGGGGCCTCTTTCGGTGCCTGTTTTGGGGTCTCTGAGGAGCGCGCCTCGGTGCCAATGCTTTCGGGATGTGGGCTTCCTGGGCCAGCACAGCTGTGCCCGCCCCCCCCCGCCCCCGTGTGACCTCTGGCAGTTCCCTTGGTCCCTCTGAGTCTTGGTTTTCGCACCTGAGGGTGGGTGTCCCCCGCGTACGGCCAGGAGGAGGGCGGCTGCGTGAGAGGCACAGCCAGGGCCGCGGGCACCGGTGACAGCGCCCCTCCCGTCACACAGGCCTCTGTGCCCAGGGCCGAGGACCAGGGGGAGCGCTGGGCATGGAGCCGCTGCTCCGTCTCTGCTCCCGAACATCCCCGGTAGGAGGCTGCACCGAGAAGCCGCTGGTCCTGACTGTCCACTGAAGGGCGATCAGGGGCCGGTCCGGGCGGGTTAAACCGGTGCCGTGGGATGAATCTCATTCTCCGTGGCGTCTGCCTCGGTCTCCCCGACCTCAGACCTGAGCCGCGTGGTCTACACACGCCCAGCTGACGTGGATCCTTGTGGCGAGATTCCAGCCGGGCCCGCGGGACCCCTGGCACCGCCGCCTCCATGGCGCGGGGACTCGCGCATCTAAGATCCGTGCCGAGCTGTTCCCAGGTGCCGGCTCTGTGGGCCGGGCTGCCGCCTCGCCTGGTTCTGGTGCCCGGTACCAGCCACGCCCCTCAGCTCCTCAGCTTCTAGGCTCTGGCTCGTTTCCTTTCTTTCTTTCTTTTCCCCCCACCAGTTCCCAAAAAAGACCATTTGTGTGAAGGGAGTGAAAATTGAGTTTATTTACGACAAATCCAAACTTGGCAAAGATTTCCGAAAGCGGCTGCTGGTTTAGAGAGGGTCTGGCCGCACGTCTCTGAGACGGTGCAGTACAGCTGGCCAGATGGAGGCTGAGCCTGGCCCGGCCGCTGGGCCTGATGTCCACTCTGCACCATCCCTCCCCTTCCCCCCATCCCCCACCCAGAGACAGGGAGGCCAGCGCTGTCTGAGGGCCTCTCTGAAGTCAGCGTTCAGAGAGCCCACATGTCGGAGGAAGGGCGGGGCCTCGGAGCTCCAGGCCGGGGAGCACCTGGGCGCTCACTGGGGGCCGTGCCCCTGGGGTCTGGGCGATAGGGCTGAGTGGGGGACATGGGGTTCATCATCCCTGCTCACTGGTCATTCAGGCCTCGGGCCGATGCAGCACCACAGGGGACCGGCCACGGAAAGGCAACCTGAGGCCCAGCCTCCAGGTGCCAGGAGCAGGGACAATCCCAACGGTGCTGCCTCCAGGAGTTAAAAACAGTCGCATAGATACGCGGACACACTGCTCCCCGTTGGATGTGGGTAGAGGCGTGGGCCCCCCAGCCCCAGGGTAGGAGGGGCGAGGCGGAGGAGACTTCTCCAACTGGCACGGTGCAAGCTGGCATTTGCACCCGTAAGTGTCCTGGCTTCTTGGGACTGGCCTCTGTGCCCCCACGCCCAGGCCTGGTTCCCGGGGACAGGTCGGTGCCCTGTGGGCGGGCTCGTCCGCACCCAGCCCGTGCCGAGCTGGTGGAAGTCCCCAGGGCGGGGTCAAAGGTGGCCGTGGAGGTCCTGACCCACGCCCCTGACATTCCTCCCGCCCCCTGGCAGAGACCACCAGGAGCCACGCAGAGAACATTCCGGAAGCAGGAACAACGGCCTGGAGGGCCCTGTGCCCATCATTTCCGGGGCTCGTGTGCTCTTGTCCCCACAGCCGCTGTTCCGCTGCGTGTCCCTGGCCTCCTGTCTGAGGGGCCTCCCTGAGACCCCGCACACCCCTCCTGGCTGGGAGGCACAGGGACCCTCTCAGGCCTGGAGACCCTCTGGTTGCTGTCGCTGAGACGGATGCTCCAGAGAGCGGGGCTCCTCGGGGTCCCCGAGGGCATGGAGGGCAGGGCGGAGTGTGGACACCTGGGAGCGCTTTGTCCATCCAGGACGGAGGAGGCCTGAGAGTCGGAGGGGCCAGGGCCCCGGGAGCTGAGCCCACGGTGACGTGCGAGGACCCAGGGCAGAGCAGGAAGCCGTGGGCAGGAGTCGCAGGGGGCTGGGGTCAGTTGAAGGTGAACAGTGGCACTGTCATGGCAGGAGGTGTCCGAATGGCCTGAGCCGCCCGTGCTGAGAGCGCGTTTCCCGCCCGAGTTGAGTGATGGGTGGCAGGAGGTTACGGAGGGGACACCCCAGCAGACAGTCGGGGGGGGGGGGGAGGGAGGGCTGTGGTCCGTGCACCTTCCCGCACGCTGCTGGGATTCCTGGCTTCTGTTTGTCGTAAATGAGCTGTTCACACAGCGGCGGGCCCGACGGGGCCTGGCCAGCGGCTCTGCTGTCATCCCCCCACCCCCTTGACCCTCCAGCTGTGCCAAGCAGAGGACAGAGAGGGGCTTAGCGGGGAGGGAAGGACTTAAAACAACAACATGCCCGGCCGGCGTGGCTCAGGGGTTGAGTGTCGACCTATGAACCAGGAGGTCACGGTTTGATTCCTGGTCAGGGCACATGCCCGGGTTGCAGGCTCGATCCCCAGTGTGGGGCGTGCAGGAGGCAGCCGATCAAGGATTCCTCTCATCATTGATGTTTTTATTTCTCTCTCCCACTCCCTTCCTCTCTGAAATCAATAAAAATATATATGTTTTTAAAAAAACATATAAAACAACAACAACTAACACCTGAGAGCAGCGCTTGCAGCACGGTGGGCGTGACGTGCGTGGGCGTGACACGTGGTATGGTGACACGTGGTATGGTGACACGTGGTGTGGTGACACGTGGTATGGTGGCACGTGGTGTGCGTGAACCTCAGTGTGCAGGGCTCGGGGAGCCGGCCGGTGGATATTCGTGGGCGTGAAGATTTGCCTCGTAAGAAGAGCCCAGCTAACGCTCTGCATGCAAATGGCTTGAAACTCCAAAAAATACACAGGTGTGTGTGTGTGTGTGTGTGTGTTCAGGTCACGGAGAGCCGGTAGCTAAATATATCCGGTAAATGAGGGAAATGAGCTGCTTTTCTCTGTCCGCAGCGGTCCGGGCGCGAGCTGCCGGTTGCCATTGGAGTGCTGATTTGCCCATTTTCATAGGAGATATAAATAGCACATGGTGTGGAGGGCTTGTTATTCACACGAGTAGTGTGTTTCCTCCCCACCCGAGCTTTGGATCAGCCCAGTGGTGGGTGGGCGGCCGCTCCAGCCGCCTCCAGCGGAGCAGATGGAGACACCTGCTTCTAGTAGGTGCCGCCCTGCCAGCAAGTGCAGCGGCTGTGCCTTCCTCTGGCGCCGGGTCCACGCTGAGTTACTACTCCCTCCTGGCTCTTCCCTGTGGTCTGAAATTCATTGGATTCTTACGGGTCCTGGTGAGGGGGAAGGTGTATTTGTGAGTCGTTTATAACAGTGTACAGAAAGTGCACCAGGTGCTAATTAATCTGGCCCAGGCCCATGTGCCCCGGTGCCTGGCCTGTTTCAATAGATGAACGGTGTTTGTATCAGTTAGCTGTGGCTGTGTAACAAATTGCCATGAACTCAGCAGCTTAAAACAACACACGTTTGTTGCCTCGCACTTTCTGTGGGTTGGGAGCCCAGGCCTAGCTCAGCTGGGTACAGTGCAAGTTACAATCAGAGTGTCGGCCGGGCTGTGGTCTCATCTGAGGCTAGACTGGGGAAGGGCCCGCTACTGAGGTCATGGCTGTGCCAGCAGGCGGTTCCTTGGAGGCTGCCTGGCCGAGGGCTCGGTTCCTCTGGCTGTCAGCCCCTCAACTTGTGTCCCTCTCCAAATGGTAGCTCACACCATGGCAACTTGCTTCTTCAAAGCCAGGCACAGAGAGAGTCCCCTAACAAGGTGGATGTTAGAATCTTATGTAACACAGTGCATGATATTCATGCACTGAGGGGGGGGGGTCTCCTCAGACCAGGGGTCCTCAAACTTTTTAAACGGGGCCAGTTCACTGTCCCTCAGACCATTGGAGGGCCGGACTATAGTTTAAAAAAAAACTATGAACAAATTCCTATGCACACTGCACATATCTTATTTTGAAGTAAAAAAACAAAACGGGAACAAATACAATATTTGTATTTGCATGTGGCCCTCGGGCCATAGTTTGAGGACCCCTGCCTCAGACAGGCCCATGCCCTTTAGCCGTCCGGGAGCCTTCGGGGGATGTCCGATTGACAGCTTAGGCCCACTCCCTGTGGAGGTGGGAGAGGCTTCTTCCACTGCTGCTGAGCTCACCAGCCATCAGCCTGGCTTGTGACTGAGCAATGCTACTGCATTAAGCCTCTGTCCCCTGGTGATCAGTGCACATCATAGCGACTGGTTGTTCAGCCGTTCCGTTGATTTGTATATTACCCTTTATTATTATATGAATTATGTAGGATTACCCGGGAAGTGAGTCCCCCCCTTGGCTGTTTTCTGTTGGTTAGAAGTGAGTCCTGGTTCCACCTGCTTGTGAGAGAGTGGCCGATAGGAGGTGTGAACACCGGGAGGCAGGGGCCACCGTGACTGCCCAGCTCTGTGGTCAGTTGCTCCATCTGGGGGGTTCCAAATCCAGCGGGACCTCGGTTCTCGGACTTTATTTGTTCTGAAGGCTGTTCACAACGGAATCATTTTTCCCCATAGAAATAATGGCGTCCATCGCTGACACCACAGTCTGTCGGCCTTAACAGGCTGTGGGTTGGCAACACGACTCAGTCTTGGAGATGCTGATTGTGCAAGCAGCGAGCCTCTTAGAGTCCATACACACACGCGTGTGCACAGACATACACGGGGCCCCCAAAATGTATTCACACTTTGAATAATCATTAATTCCAATGGGTTACATCTGAAAAAAGAAACGTCAGTTGAGCTAGCAGCTGTGAAAGTGTGTATGTACTTTTGGGACACCCTGTATATCCATATATGCACATAGATGATGCATTTATGTGTAAATAAGTAAAAAGAGACGTTCTATAAGGAATTGGCTCATGTGACTATGGCGGTGGTAAGTCCCAGCTTCTGTAGTTGGCAGGCTGAGACCCAGGGGAGCCGATGGCCTACGTTCCAGTCCAGGAGCCAGCGGGTGTGCACCCCAAAGAAGATTCCGGAGGCCAGAGAGACCCACATCCCAGTCCAAAGCTGTCAGGTGGGAAGGCCCCTCGTAGACCCTTTGTTCTGTTCAGACCTCCCACTGATTGGACGAGGCCCGCCCACCGCCGGAGGGCACTCCGCTTCCCTCGGTCTCTGACACGTGTCCCTCTCACCCAGACACTCTCACACACTGTCCCAGCGCCGGGCGCCCCATGGCCCGGCCAGGTGCCCACATACATTCCATCCCACCGTCACCACGACCCAGGTGACCTCATTCATCTTGGTTGTTGTAGTCGATCTTCACGGGAGGATATTTTTCCCATTGATACCTAGAGAGAGTGGGAGGGAGAGAGAAACATGGATGTGAGAGAGGCACATCCATCGGTTGCCTCCCGCGTGTGCCCTGACCGGTGCCGGGGATCAAACTTGCAACCCAGGTACGTGTCCTTGACTGGGAATCAAACCTGGGACCCGTCGGTGCTCGGGCTGGTGCTGTAACCACTGAACCACACCAGCCAGGGCTCTCATTCATCCTAATGACATTTTCAAAGACCTATTTCCAAATAGGGTCACATTCTTAGACGTGAATTGGGGGGGCACTATTCACCCCGCTGTACCCTCCTGTGGGAGTCGGGGGCTGGGAAGGAGCTGGGTCATGGGTCAGCGGGCTTTGTCTTCCTTAGTCCTCATGCCGAGGCCTCAGTAGGCCCTTGAGAATGGACGCCCATCGTAGGACTGTACAGAGCGCCCTCCTGCTGGCCCCGTCTCTGGCCACCATCCAGGCCACTGCCGTCCAGTTTGATAGGACGCTGGGCAGGGCCAGCTGCGGGCAGGGGAAGGGCGCTGTGGCTCAGGGGCACGGAGGTTTATATAGAGACACGGAAGGTCGTTTCCACCCCAGGAGGGAGGACAGGTTCACCGCGGCGTCCCCACGCCGGCGCTCGGACCAGGCGGCATCCTCCTGGAGGCGTTTTATGGGGACTCGGGGCTGACGGGGAGGAGAAGTGGGCCATTTCTCTGCAGGATTACAGCGAAGTGTCTTGTAACCGATACGATATATGAGCTAAATAATAGGTCTTTGACATTAGAATTGGGGCGGATTTGGAAATATTGCACAGATAAACTTCTGAGCAAGTCCTGCTGGAAATGGTGTGTCCCAGCCCCCGCTATTGGCTTAGCCTGAGGGGGAGAGTGAGATAAATCAAACAGACAGGTGCAGTTTTTCTGATTAAACAGCCCAACTGACCCAGAAAGTACGGCTTTTCCAACTGCTGCCGATACTCCAGGCCCAGGGAGTGAGAGCTGAGGGGGGACGGCTGCCAGTGGT
>NW_005880057.1:0-6578 GCF_000147115.1 Myotis lucifugus | reverse complement strand
CGAGTCCAGCTCCGAAGGAGGAAAGAGGAGTTCGGTGTAGTTGGCAATCGCTCTCGCTTTGTCAAGTGAGTGATGCGGTGGTGAGGGGTGGGATGGGGAGAAGACAGCTTCTTTCATGACCAAGGGGGCAAATTGAAGAGAAGGAGAAGGGAGTTCTTAGGGGAAAAAAAAAAAATCAGTCGGTGTAGTCCTTGGAAGGCAAAGAGGGAGAAAAGTTGTTTCTTCAGGTTCTCAATGAAGGATAAGTTAGAGATCTGTCTGTAAGTGTACAAAAAAGCGCTCTAAACCTAGGGTGGAAGTGTGGATGTGGGGAAGATGCCAGGAGCCCAGGAACACCAAGTCAGGGGGAGCAAAGAAGCTAAGAATAGGAACATAGGAGCAGACAAGCTTTTGGAAGTAGCCTTTTTTTAAGGTCCCCCGAGATAGGGACCTTAAGACTGTAAATTATTTATTTATTTATTTATTTTGCGCTCTTGTGAGTCTGAATCTTGGTGATGGAAGAATTTGTTGAGGGACATACTGTACGAGCCTTGAGAGTAATGGAGCATGGAGGACAAAGTGAAGAGGCAGCTTTTTCCCAAACCCAATTTCAAATGGTGCAGCCACTAGACTGACCCAGTAGTGAGTATTGAGGACATTGGGAATTAGGGCTCAGGGTTGGGAAAGGGCTGGAGGGAACCTGGAAGGTGCCTTGGACCCCCTCAGGGACTACATTAAAAGAAAAGATATTCTGCTGAGCATGTGGAAGCAAGGGCTAGGCAGAAGGTTGGGGTGCGAAAAGAGGTTGAATCCTTTGAGTTTGTTTAGAGCAGTGGTTCTCAACCTTCCTAATGCCGCGACCCTTTAATACAGTTCCTCATGGGGGGGGCCCCCAATTTCATTGTTACAAATTGAACATAATTAAAGCATAGTGATGAATCACAAAAACAATACGTAATTATATATGTATTTGCCGATGGTCTTATGCGACCCCTGTGAAAGGGTCGTTCGACCCCCAAAGGGGTCGTTCGACCCCCAGGTTGAGAACCGCTGGTTTAGAGTATCTTTGTACTATTTTGTTAAAGGAAGGATTTGGCTTCTAATGAGCTTTGCCAGATTAGGTAGTTAAGGACAACCCTAGGTTTGGGTGATGCAGGTCTGATGAAATGGAATAGCTCAACTGGAATAGTTACCCTTCTGGGTTAGTTTAGACCTGAGTGTTGGTTGGAATTTGGTGTGAAATCTAACTCCTTTCTATGCTTCCTTTCTTCTAAGCTGATACCTAGAGTGTACCAAGTGTCCACTTCACCCAACAGTTCCTATTTCTTTCATTCCATTTGCAGTAAAACTTGCTCAAAAGTTTATGAAGTTTCAGTAAACTGAAACAGGGTCCCCTGGAGTGAGCATGCATTTGACAGAGGCAGGTAGGTAAATTACAGTGCAGTGATGGAATTGCAGAGAAGCCCTGGTCTCGGCGCTTTCCTAACCTGAGATTGTTTCCAAAGACTTGAATTGGTCGTGATTGCAGTGAGCTGCAGTTCCCACAGGTGCTTCCTGTGGCCCACAGGAAGTCCTCTGTTTCATGAGAAGTTTTAAACTTTTGTACTGGATAGATGACCTCTTCATAGGTCATATTACTTGGTTATTTTCAACTTGCTGTTCAGATTTAACTATGTTACTCGATATTCCCTGGTAAATCAACTGCTTATTCACTTAAAAACATAATTGCATAGCAGTACAGGAATGCTATTTCTAATAAAGTTGTGCTCATAATCACCTTTGTACTCCTGGTTGAATTTGTTCTTGTGATCAGGGGAGACTATTTACGATGCTGCAAGATCTGTTATCCCCTCTGTGCTTTTGTCATCCTTGCCGCCTGTGTCGTGGCCTGCGTGGGCTTGGTGTGGATGCAAGTTGCTCTGAAGGAGGATCTGGATACCCTCAAGGAGAAATTTAGAACAAGTAAGTGGTCGCATATTTCAGAGTATAATCTTGGATTCTCTTCCAGGATCTAGGACAAAGTGGACCATGCTGAATTAAGGGTTTTGCCCACTGGTAAAGCAATTATACATTATACATTTTTTCAGCATTTTTATATTCTTTCTTAGCTGTCAGCTTCAATATAGTAACAGTTATTTGTCTTAAATACAAACAAAAAACAGTGTTTAGGCACCATCAGGACAAATAGCATCTGAAAAATGACATCTTAGTCAACATTTAGGGCACAAAAGGGAAGCACTAAGGTCCAGGAGTCTAGAACCTTGGTTAACCTCCACCTGTTGCCACTTTATACTTCCTCATTGCACTGGGCTATTTCCTTCTTCCTCATAGGCCATTTGAGAAAGAATATGGGAATCTGTCAAAAAAATTTCCTTCTTAAAAATTTTTTTTTTAAATATATTTTATTGATTTTTTACAGAGAGGAAGGGAGAGAGAGATAGAGAGTTAGAAACATCGATGAGAGAGAAACATCAACCAGCTGCCTCCTGCACACCTCCCACTGGGGATGTGCCCGCAACCCAGGTACATGCCCTTGACCGGAATCGAACCTGGGACCTTTCAGTCCGCAGGCCGACGCTCTATCCACTGAGCCAAACCGGTTTCGGCACCTTCTTAAAAATTGTATAAGAACATAGGAATGGGCAATAATAATAGCCAACATTTATGAAGTGCTTACGGTGTGCCAAGTCACAAATAAATATTTCTCATGAGTGGGTTTCAAAGTGTAAGAGACTTTCTTAAGTTATGGAGTTTTATATACTCTAAATTTTAAAGTTGTATTTTGCATATGCAAAGTACTTTTTCTAAAAGATGTGTTTACATGCTGGCTTCTACCAGATTTAACTTAAATATCTTCATTTACCAACACTGAGATCTTCGTTTCTCAGTTTCAAGAGTTAATTTTCTAAGCTAAGGAACCAGTTCCAAGTTAATCACAAATTCCCTAACCTTAGCAGCATTAACACATCAGGAAACTGACCACCAGGCTTTCCTAAGATCATAAAGAAATCTGGCCCCAGAACTGGAATTAGAGTTCTTTCCTTACTTCCCATATTAAGCTTGGGGAAATCACAACATCCTAGTTTTCCTTCACTCCAGCTTCTCTTTGCTGCCTGCAGTTATTAAAGTTCTGAACCTGATCTAGGGACAACTAATCCTTAGTGTGTTGATGACATTCCTAGTGATGTTGCTTAAAAAAACAAAAAAAACAAACTGAACTACTAACTGGTAAGTTTCTGATTTAGGGAATGGCCTTGGCTAAGTCATTCTCTGCCAGAATCATCCTGACTTACATGTTTTATCAACTAGTGGAATCAGAGTATAGTGTAAAAAAGAATGAGATTTGTATTCTAGTTGTTGTTCCTCCTTAATGATTGTCCTTAGCCGTATTGCAAGATGTTTCTAAGTCCAATGTTTTCTTTGTAAGGAGTAATCATAACTTGGAAATGAGGTTTTCAGAAACAGTTTTAACTGTAAACAACCAGCAAAGACACCTGTTTGTGCCGTCATCTCCTTAATTAGTTGGACTTCTTAGGTTTGTGCTACAGCTTGTTTTGATCACATGTAGCAATCATTTATTTATACATTTCAAAACATTGCTCAATTCTACCTCTCGAATTCCTTTCTCTGACTCTTCTGTGCCTGTGTTTACAGGACATCCAAGTAATTTATACCTTTTTCAGCGAATTTCTTTGTCTAGAAATGCAGTTTTAAAGAATATGTGTAATAGACCTGGCAACGAGTCAACAAATATTTATTGAGCACTTGTTAATCCCAATTCCTGGAAATACTATATTCAGGAGATTCCAGGAATTGTACCCTAGACTATGAGACCCAATATATATAATTGAGCAACATTCCCCTGAGACTCAGGCCCCTGAATAAAGCAGATTTAGAATTGTCAGTCCCACTGCATTGTTGGCTTTGGTTTGCTACAATAGAAATGCCAGCACCTATAATGTCTAAAGCAGGACTTCCTGAGGGATAGGGGCTGGGCCCTGGGGCATGTTGTCAGTCCATGAACTGAGCCATTGTGAACTACTTGCCCAAGAGTTTTTTTGTTGTTGTTTTGTTTTGTTTTAACCCTCACCCAAAGATATTTTTCCATCGATTGGTTGCCTCCTGTACACACCCCGACCAGGTCGGGGCCCAGCCCGGAAGGAGCCTGCAACTGAGGTACGTGCCCTTGACCGGAATCGAACCTGGGATCCTTTGGTCCGCAGGCCAGTGCTCTATCCACTGAGCCACACTGGCTAGGGCTTGAGTTTTTTTGTGAAAACTATTACCTTGACTAAATGAGGTCAATCTTGTAAAGCTTAAATAATCTTTCTTGAATTCTGCTTTAAATATATTTCAACATTTATACCTCTTGGTTTTCAGGAGAACAGTGGAACTCACTGACTTAAATACGATCATCTGCTATTCTGGCTTTAATACTTTTTTGAAAAATTCAGAGCCCATTGTTCTTCATTTCAATAAATTTTCCAAGACACTTGTGAGGAAAGGAGGTAAGGTTGCTGAAACAGAAAGCAAAGCAGGGAGGCTTCATGTTTTTTATCTTGTATTCAAGGAGTAACTTGACCCTTAAGTTAAAAGTACTGGCTGGCCTTGAAACTCTTAGCTCAGTATTCCAGGTACTCCAAAAGACCTTCACAGTTATTCTAAGGAAGATCTATTCCTAATCATCCCTCTTTTTCACTCAACTATCAAACACTAGAGTAATAGAAAAAAGAATTTGGAAAAGAAGGAAAGATTAATGCACTAAGCATCTCCTAAATGATAATGAGGGTATTAGGATGTACGTATTTATGGTAGCTGGAGTATACTAGAAAGAGTGCTGGTTCTAGGAGTAAAAGGCTCGACTGTTGAATCCTGGCTTGCTCATTACTAGCTGTAAAACTTGGACACAAGTCACTTATTCTTTCTGAGCCTTCACTTTCCCATCCATAAAACATTTTTAAAGTATATGTGTAATAGACCTGGCAGTCAACAAGTCAACGGACATAAAGATGTATTCGTGCTATCAAAGCACTTTGAGCATTCCTCTGTCATAGTGTATTAACACCATATAGTAACTGTGACAATGCCTCATGCCTCACTCCCTGCTGAACTGAGAACTTCATGGTCTTCTTATGCACTAGCGCTGAGTGGCACATGGTAGGCACTCAATAGCAAGTTTAATAGTTACATAAAAGTTTATTGCAAACTATAAAGACATAAAATATTGCTATCAGCTTTATATGTTCTGTCTGAAGGGTGTTTGCAGAAATCTCCATTTTTTGATCTTGAAGATCAGGAAAAGAGCTAAGTAAGTTTGAGTCTTAATATACTAAATTTTAAATGAGTTGCTTTCCATGTTGTAAGAACATGAATAAGTAATCATAAGTTGTTTGTTACTCTTCCTCCTATTTGTGGAGTCAGAGTGCCTTGACTTGACTTGTTTCTCCTACAGGGCCCCAAATCAGATAGTAAATATGATCCCTTCTTGGCTCATACAATCCTCAGCATCCAGAGTATGTTCAGGGCTTGTCAGCTTTATATGTTTATTAGTTAATAATTGTAACCCAAGTTATTTATGTGTTTATCTTCCACTTCTACCTTCTACTTAATTTGTATAGACTGCAGGAGAGAGAGAGACTCCTCCTCCCCCCTCTTCGCACACACACACTCTTGGGATGTTTGACCACTTGGGAATGGCAGACATGTGTGGGATGAGTTACTTTGCAACCTCACTGAAAATGTAAACTAAATTCACTGAAATGCTAAGTGTTGCATAATTTAGACTGGTAAAATGTTTATTGTATGAGATGGATGTGTAGTCCTACAAACCATGTGTAAACCAAATGTTACATTAAAAGTTTTTAGAGAAGCCCTAGCTGGTTTGGCTTAGTGGATAGTGCATCGGCCTGTGGACTGAAGGGTCCCGGGTTTGATTCCAGTCAAGGGCATATGCCTGGGTTGTGGGCTCGATCCCCAGTAGGGGACGTGCAGGAGGCAACCAATCAATGATTCTCTCTCATAATTGATGTTTCTATCTCTCTCCCCTTCTCCCTCCCTCTCTGAAATCAATTTAAAAAATGTATTAAAAAAAAAGTGATACCTTTAAAAAAAAGTTTTTAAAAAAAAGTTTTTAGGGAAATATATATATATATATACATATATATAAATTCTTTGGTGTATATTTTGAAAGACGAATAAAAGTACCTGATTTCTTTTAATAATTCTGAATTTTCAGATAGTGGGCTTTGTTGTAGTGGGGAAACCACTAGCCAGTTTTTCCCTCCTTATTGGTGTCCTTTATGATTTTTAGTTGTTGTGTTTGTTTGTTGAGTTTTCTTTGTTTGACTTAATAGGCTAGCATTATCTCCATTTCATACCCTACAATTATTTCACTGGAAAAGTATTTGAGTTCTGTGTCCCTGGCACTGGTTGGCCCTGGGAATATATGACTAATATGATTTGGTCCCTGTCCTCTTACAGCTCTCTCCGTCTGGTTCAGGAGACAGACAGTATATAGCTACAGCACAGTGTATATTAAGTGTTAGGAGTGATAAAAGGTGGCGGTGGTCCAAGGTGGGGGGTGCAGCTATTTGTGCTGA
>NW_005880056.1:0-6582 GCF_000147115.1 Myotis lucifugus | reverse complement strand
GCTCCTTTATAACTGGAAGATAATAATAGAACCCCTCTTAGATGTGTCCTTCAGATGAAAAGAGTAACATAGTGAGCACGGGCAGATGCCCCTGTGGGACTCATCACCAGATCACCCGGCACAGCGACGGCCCCTTCCTGACAGCCGTGGAATGAGTCTCTGGAAGGTTGATGTGCTGGGGCTTCCTTGGCCACCCTTCTTTTTTGCCCCCTGGACAGTAAAAACTTTTCAGCAAAAGGAAAAAATGTGTTTTGCCCCTTTTATAAGAATAGCCGCAATCATCATAATCATAATAATAAAAGGCTAATATGCAAATGGTCGTCACACCGTGATACCGTAACGACCCATCAGCAGGGACCTGAGGCTGTGTGGCGCTGGGCTGGGCTGGGCTGGGGGACCTGAGGCCATGCCCCCACCCCAGCAGGGCTTGACGGGGGAACTGAGGCCATGCCCCCTGTCCAGCACCAGGCTGGGGGACCTGAGGCCATGCCCCTCACCCCAGCAGGGCTTCACGGGGGACCTGAGGCCACGCCCCCACCCCGGCGGGGATTGATGGGGGGACCTGAGGCCACGCCCCCTGTCCGGCACCGGGCTGGGGGACCTGAGGCTGCGTTCCCCCCTCGGAGGGGCTTGACGGGGGTGGGGCCGGCCGGTCTCAGTCTGGCGCGATTTTGATGCATGCCCGGGTGGGCGGGCACTTGACTCTGGGTCCCACGGCACGCCCCAGACTCAGGAGGGAGATTTTATAAGTGAGGGCTTCAAACTAAACTCCCTCTGCTATAGCTCACACCTGGCATTACAGTCTGTGATTTAATTATAATGGAACCGGTTATCATCCCTTTGTTTTTCGCATTCACTGTTAGTGGAATTTACTTTAAAAGAATAAAACTAATGTTGAAATAAAATTTAATCTTTTGAATAAAATTCTGACATGTGGTATACAGAACAGCTCTTTTTGGTAGATGGCTTTTGACCTGGCACGTTGCCATTTCTTCAGTCGGCTCTCAGGTTTACAGACAAATCACAGCTTTGAGTAAAGCTGGTGGTCCATGGTTCAGAATGGTGTGAAGTCAGCAGGATGTTGGAAGTTAGTTTGTAGTTTCATTTGTTCGGGTGATTTTTAACTAGTATAGCTAATTTAAATTCTGGTGTGACAAATACTTTACTGAAAAGTATTCACAGGTTATGATACAATAAAAGTTAGTTCCCTGGCATTTTATGTAAGACACTTGCTTCATTCGTGTGTATTACATGGTTTGAGATATCATGGATGATCATTTGATGAGTAGCTTTTCAGAGTCTGTAGCCGAAGTTTCTACTTTTGTTTTTAAATCGGCCGAGTTTGAATTGGAAATCTTTACATGACTAAATTGAAAATATTCTTCTGAAGAAGTATTGACTGTTTATTAACCACCATCCCTTTAAGAATTCCCTTTAAGAACAGGAGTCCCCTTTAAGAATGAGGGTTTTTAGACATGAGCATGGCAGGTTTGCCTTCACTTTACAGAGGGCTGTGGGGTGTGTTCCTGAGCCCATATTGTAGCTAACACGGAAGAAACCAGAACTTTTCCTGTTGACTGGCTCACTTGTTTTAACATGGTTTTTTTGAGGTTTCAGTTTTTGTGGCTTCAGATCCAGCTCTGTAGTTACCGCTGTGTACGAAGGGCAGAGAGCCCTGGATGTGGTGGGAAATTATTTTCTTCTCTCGGCGCCGACTCGCTACCAGATGAGGGATGCTCTCCCAGACCATTCTCCGGGCGGAGACGATGCTCCCAGATCTGAACAAAGCCAGACACTTCCGGAGAGAAAGGCACAGATAGTTCAAAAACTCCCAACCCGAGACCCTTTTCCTGTTTCATTTTAGTGTCATTTTTGTATTTTAAAGTATTGATTTAGAATGTGATTTTTTTCGTTATATAAAAAGAATGGTTCAATATGATTGATGACTTGGTCCCATAAAGACGTAGGCATGGCAGTTGATAGTTGCTAATAATGGAGATAATGGACCAAAATAATGGACCAAAAGGATAAGCACGGACAAGACACTGTTGAACTTCTCAACCAGGGGTCAATTACTTTCTTTCAAAAGAGCAGTATTGGTACACAAGCCAACTGTACTTCCTCTGGTTGTCTGATACCGCATATCCAGTCCTTAAAGCTAACAGCTAGCATGATTGAAACCTTATGTGTCACACACAACGCTGAGGATTACATCAATTTATTATTTCTCCACATACAAGTTGTATGTTACAGGTACTCTTATTGTTTCTCATTTAATGTTTGAAGAGCAAAGGCCTTAATTCACTTGCAAGGTTCGTTGTTCATGGTAGGGAAAATACTGAATCCAGACACACTGGGGTTAGAACCCATATTGTAGCCACTGCACTATTGTCCTTTTCTTTGAAGTCTTCCTAGATATTCCTTGACAGAATCGATCGCTTGGTGACTGACTGGCTCTACGGGCTGTGATTAACAAGTACAATAGGTGGCTTGGCCGGTGTCACTCAGTGGTTGAGCATCGACCCATCTACCAGGAGATCATGGTTTGATTCCCCATCAGGGCACATGACTGGGTTGCAGGCTCGGTCCCCACTCGGGGACATGCAGGAGGCAGCCGATTGATGGTTCTCTCTCATCATTGATGTTTCTATCTCTTTCTCTCCCTCTCCCTTTTTCTCTGAAATCAATAAAAACATATTTTTACAAAGTTACAGGTGGAATGTACTATCAAAAGGCTTATAATCTAGGTAGAGAGATAAGGATGCCTTAAAATGATAATATTATAAGGTAGTCTACGCTGAGTGAAGAATGAGGCAGACAATAGTAAGTTCTGAGAATATGGGGGGGATTCATGAATGGTCAGTCTTCCATAGAAGGCCTCATGGAAGAAGTTGGCTTTGAACTTCACCTTAGAGGACAGGTGTCTTTTTGACAGTTGGTGGTCACGTATGGATTGGGGTCAAATGAATGGACAGCAGAGGTATTGATACAGGGAAGAGCGGCAGGATGTATCGGGGGAAAGCCGTGTAGTCCCTGGAATGCTGAGAGATCTCAGTGGCTTTGCGTAGAACAGAACTCTATAGTTTGCAACTGCTTGTTTCTTGGTTTAAATGTAAGTATATTCAAAGACACATTTTATTTTATCACTAGAATGCCAGTTAATGAAAACAGAACGACCAAAGCCAAACACATTTATTATCAGATGTCTCCAGTGGACCACTGTTATAGAGAGAACATTTCATGTAGATACTCCAGAGGAAAGGTAAGAGAGTCATTTTTTTTTTCTCCCATTTTCTGAAAAAGCAACGGTCAATCTAAAAACCCGTGTGTCTGACCTCACCATTTGTAAATATATGTAAATACCTTTGTAAAATGCTGTAGTCCCTTAAGGATTATTATTATTCTGATATAAGAGATGAGTAACTTATAAAATTCTAAATCAAAATATCTAGAAGTTCTGGTAGATAGACTTCTTAAAAGACAAAAAAAACATTAAAAAGCTAAAACATAAATTAAGACATTTTTTAATAACCAAGCTACGTCTTTTAAAAGAATCGTAGGATTGTGTTTGTGTTTAGAATTCTGAGGCCAGAGGTGGCAAAGGTGTCAGGTCGCATGCCATCCATCAGGTGGCCGCCTGGAGTATCAGGAGGAGGACGCTGAGATGGGGTCTCAGCTCAGTGAGGAAGAAAGGACCAGGACTGACTGGCATTGGCCGTCATCGTTGCTGAAGGGGGGAGTGCAACACATTTCCAACCAGCTCCCCAGCTTCCTCAGGGCCCCATTTTCATCCTCCAGATCCGCTAATTCCTGGAGTCCCCTCCCTTTCCCAGTTCTGTCCAATAGCCTTTCATCCGGTGGCTCTGATACTGACTTAGGTCCAACAACCACCAGCACAAATTCATTTTCCTGCGCCTATGTTACCATATTTGACTCAAATCAGCAACTCTGTGAAGTTGAATCTTTTTAGCCTATTTTCCAAATGAATAAATTAGTTCTTAAGAAACTTGTGTGATTAAAAAACCTCAGAACCAACCCCTAAAATCTAGTAAATAGTGAAGTATTATTTTAATAATACTTTTTTGATCAATAAACAAAAATGGTCATGTATGTTGCTGCAGAAAACATAGACAAGAAAGAAAAATGGGAAAGATCTAGAAATTACTCATAATCTGATTCTATAACCAGAGTTAAGGACTGATGGTTTTTTTTATACACTTCCAGTCTTATTCTGTGAGATGTATTTAGGTCTTCAGTACACATACAATTTTATGTGTCCTCCCTCCAAAGCCACCCCCATCTGCCCTGGGCATTTATCTATGCTGAGTCTTCAGTTTGCTTATACCTTAGCCCGTGGTCGGCAAACTTCAGCTCGAGAGCCACATGTGGCTCTTTGGCCCCTTGAGTGTGGTTCTTCCTAAGCCTTAGGAGTACCCTAATTAAGTTAATAACAATGTACCTACCTCTATCGTTTAAGTTTAAAAAATTTGGCTCTCAAAAGAAATTTCAATCGTTGTACTGTTGATATTTGGCTCTGTTGACTAATGAGTTTGCCGACCACTGCTAGCCCATAACTATGGTTGAGCTCATTCCTATGTAATTCCTATGAAATCAGATCTGAGCTTAAAATGTTACATTTCCTACAAAACCTCTGACACTGGTAGACTAGGTAGGTCCCCCTGCTATATACTTCCCTATCTCCTTGGACCTTTTGCATCTGGTATATCACTACTATAATCTTTGCCTGCCTTGTTCAGTAGACTATAAGATTCTTGATTGGCAAGGATGATGTCTTCCTTGATCATTATTTTATTTTTAGTGCACAGTCCAGGGGCCGATATAGTGTTTATTGACTTGTTGAATGAATGGGATTTTTCCCATGGCAATATATATTCTTTGAAAATATTGGTCTTCATGGATTTATAACATCCCATGTAACTTGATTCATTTTGCCTTTGTGTTCGCAAAGCTGGACTTAAGTCATATCTTAAGACTGAACTAGTTTGCTGTTCCTGCAATGTTATCATACTACTTTTCTGGATAATCAGTTTTCATTTGCATTTATGGCTAGAAAAAAGCAGTTTTATGAAAAACAGCATATTTGTATTTGTATTAGAGTTTGTTTCCTGAATTTACCTAGAATCTGGTGTTTGGATATTTCATATGACTTTAATATTAATGAAGACTTAGATGTATTAAGATCTAGAAAAACTCTCTATCTTCTCTACTCTGTCTTCCAGTCTAAAATACTTACCTGTTGCAAACTAAATATCTCTAATCTATCTTTTAAAATCTTATATTTATTTCATTAATCATAGAAGTTTGGAATCTATTTTTCCAAAAGAAGAGCTTCTTGTCTTACCTCCATTTATTGAATAATCCATTCTCTTCTAACTGATTATGCCTGAATATTTGTATTTTTAGTATTTTTCTCCCCCCCCCCTTTGATATTTCTGTTATTCTAGTACTAGGACCACATGGTTTTAATTAGAGAAGCCTTATCAAACTTTTAGCTTTTAATAAAGCAAGCCTTTTATTATTGCTATTTTTTTCAAAATGTTCTTAGCTTTTCTAGCACATTTTTTAAATTGTGATTAAAAACACATAGCATGAAATTTACCAAATTTTAAGTGTACAGTATTGTTAACTCTACGGACAATACTTTGTAGTAGATCTCGAGAATTTTTCATCTTGCATGACCGAAACTCTATGCCCATTGAATGGCAACTCCCCATTTCCCCCTCTCCTGGCTCATATCAAACTTCATTCTTCTTTCTGCTTCTATGAATTTGACTACCTTCGGTGTCTCATATAAGTGAAAACATACAATATTTGTCCTTCTGTGACTGGCTTATTTCACTTGGAATAATGCCCTCATTGTTCATTCATGTTGTAGCACATAATAATATCCCATCCTATGTTTATCCCATATTTTCTTTATCCATTCATCTTTCTTTTTTTTTATATATATATTTTATTGATTTTTTACAGAGAGGAAGGGAGAGAGAGATAGAGAGTTAGAAACATCGATGAGAGAGAAACATCGATCAGCTGCCTCCTGCACACTCCCTACTGGGGATGTGCCCGCAACCAAGGTACATGCCCTTGACCGGAATCGAACCCGGGACCCTTCAGTCCGCAGGCCGACGCTCTATCCACTGAGCCAAACCGGTTTCGGCTATCCATTCATCTTTCAATGGACATGTAGGGTCGTTCCATGTTTTGGCTATTTTTAATAATGCTACAGTGAACATAGGAGTACAAATACCTCTTCAAGATGCTGATTTCATTTTATTTTGGCCAAATGCCCAGAAGAGGGATTGCTGGATCTTAAGGTAGTTCTACTTTTATTTCTTTGAGGAACCTCCACAGTGTTTTCCATAGTGGCTGCACCATTTGACATTCTCACAGCAGTGCATAGGAGTTGCAGTTTCTCCACATTCTTGCTGACACTTGGTATTTTCTACAAATGGTAGACTCAGGTGCAACCCTATAAATAATTGCATTAAATATTAATGGATTAAACATTGCAAGTAAGAGGCAGAGAGTTTCAGAATTGATGAAAATACAAGGCCCACTTAT
>NW_005880055.1:0-6582 GCF_000147115.1 Myotis lucifugus | reverse complement strand
CTGTACATAACATTTTGTGTTTACCACCCAAAGTCAAATCTCCTCTATCACCATAAATTTGACTTCCTTTACCCTTTACTATCACCCCTTTCCCTCTGGGAAAATTGGAAAGCCACATGCAAGAAATTAAACTGGACATCTATTTGTCACCATATACAAAAAATTAACTGAAAATGGATCAAAGACTTAAATTATAAAACCCGAAGCAATAAATTACATAGAAGAAAATATAGGTACTAAACTTAGACCTTAGTCTTAGAAAAGCTTTTCTGAATCTAATCTCAAAGGCAAGGGAAGTAAAAACAAAAATAAATGAATGAGACTATATCAAACTAAAAAGAAGCATATACTTTTAATAGCATTACAACTATTACTCCTGACCTTTAAGATCAAAATATAAGGTATAAACATTTATATTTAAAAGTGCATAGCTGAAACATTTGTAAAGCCCTTTTTATTAAACATTTCCAGAATGAGTCATGTATAATAACAAAAGTGTAATATGCTAATTAGACAGGACATCCTTCCGGACGACCTTCTGGATCAAACCAGGGCTGCAAGGGAAGCCCAGGTCCCAGGTGCCTGTTGGCGGCTGGAGGAAAGCCCGGGTCCCGAGTGCCAGAGGGAAGCTTGGGTCCTGGGTGCCAGAGGAAAGCCAGTGCCGGCAGCCAGGGGAAGGAAGGCCTACTCTTGCACGAATTTCGTGCATCAGGCCTCTAGTATAAAGATAATAGGCAATCAAAGCCAAGTGTATTTGCTGTTGTTATGGATACAATAAAACAAACTGGTATCCAACATAACATTGTCATATGGGAAGTAACTACTGTGTTTACCAGTCATATTTCCTAGCGTGAAACCAGTTTCATGGATAAAGTAACTAATCAATTAGATTTCATGAGCCTCAGTTCTTAGGTGTTTGTACTGGTTACCCATATGCATTCCTAGTGACAGGCTCATTAGGCTGAAAAGACGGGGGATCAGAACAACATGTGTAACTTCTGGCATAAGAATTCCTAGAATAGACTGACCTTTGGAGGGAAAGCAAGAGAATATATGACCTTTGCCTATTTGAGTAACTATTATTATTATTATTATTATTATTATTATTAAGTGTTCCTCTTTATCTGCATTAAAGATCCTTTACTTAAAATCAACATTGTATGACACAACTATGTCAGTTTCTTTTAATATTTGCATGCATGTTGCTTTAAATCATTCTGAGTACTCTTATAGAAGTGTCTTAAAAACGAAATGAAATGGGGGCAATTTTTATCTGATTTTATGATCTTAACCTTTTACTTGGTACATTTTTCAAACAGTTTATATAATAATTTGGTGTGGTTTTCTTTTTTTTGAGCTATCATTTTACTAATCATTTACTATTTGTCTCACATGTAAGTTATCTTTTTTCCTGTTTTGAAGATTTTAAACTATACAAATACTAACATTTTCTTTTTAAATCTACCTCCACTTGTAAGTTATGTATTTTAACCATACTTTAATTATTATACTAAAGATTACAATATGCATCCTTGCCTCATTATGGGTTAATACAAATCATTCTGCTTCTATCTTCCTCAACTCCACTAGAAATTTTGAACCTTTAAACTACATTTACCTCCTCCTGTGTCCTATTTTTTTCCATTATTTAACATATTTCTCTATGGTAGTTTTTAATGTTTTCTATCTCACTTTTTGAACTTCTCATTTTGTTCTTGTATTGTTTTCTCGATTTTATTTAATTGTTTATCTGTATTCTGTCGGAGCATTCTGAGCCTACTCAGAACAATTATTTTGAATTCTCTGTTGGGCGTCTTCTCCATCTCCATTTCCTTGTTATAAGTTACTAGAAGTTTACTATATTCCTTTGCTGGAGTCATGTTTCCCCAATTCATTGCTTCCTGTAGCCTTGCATAGGTGGCTGCACTTTTGAAGATGTAATTATCTATTCCACACTTTGTGGACTGACTTTGTCAAGGAATGACCTTCACCTATGGGTGGGAGGATACCAAAGCGTGCTGTGACCTGGGTCTAGAGGTGCAGGGAGCCAGGTGTGAGGGCATCGTGACTCCTCAGCTCAGGTACCACGATCCCCAGCATGGACAAGTGTGTGTCCTCAATGAGCTCTGCAGGGGAGAGGTCCGCAGAGGAATGATTGGTCTTCAGTAGCACCTCCAGGTCCTGTGGCTAGGGATCAGGCAGGCCACTGTGGCTGCAACAGCTGGTGGTGTGCATAGACTTGGCTGCAGGAGCCAGTTGCAAGCACGCATGCAGTAGTGGAGGCCAGGGCAAGCAGAAAGGGCCAGGTCCGATTGTGGACCACCTGACAACTCTGGGAGTGTAACTATCAGCATGCACTACTATGGCTGCTGGTTCTCACCACGGACCAATGGCAGTGAAGTCAGGACTCCGGCCAGGGGTATGCAGGTGCAAAGCTGGAAGACTAGCTGTAGGTGAGCTCAGTGGTGTATGCTAATGACAGGAAAAAAGGCCAAATCTGGGCCCCAAAGCAACTGGCTGACCTGCATTTGCTGTAAGAGCTCCCTACTGGCATGCACACGGCAGTGGAAGCTGGTGATGGGTTGTTGGGCATAGGGCTTACAGGGTAGCAGCTGGGGACCCAGCCCCAAGAGTCCCTATGGAGCTGTAGCCCCTAGAGTCATAGAGCTCTAGGCTGGTGTCTTATACTTGCATACCCACAGAGGTCTGAGTTGGCTGCCAGTGTGGGTTCCAGGCCCCAAAAGGGCAGAGGTTGGGGTGTATGGGAGGGAGCAGGGAGGGTCTCAGGCAGCTGGTCTCTGCTAATAAGAATACCAGTGGGGCAGGGCAGAAACCTGCTGAAATCAGCAGGGGTTCACAGAGACTGTTGGTCTTTGGTTTCTACAGTGGCAAAGCAGCTGGGGGCATCTGCTGAACCTTCACTGACAACCAGTGTCCCTCCTGCTGTGTGGCTGACACGGGTAACCCCTGCTTTTCTTCCTCGTTCCTAGTCATTTCTACATCTCTCAGCTCTGCTGGCTTCTAGGTGAGGTGAAACTGAAGTGATCCTTCCTGCATGCCCCCAAGTGCTGCAAAACCTGCTACGTGCCCTCTTACCTTTCCTGGTGAGGGGAACTCTTTAGTGGGACTTTCCTCTTGGTGCTGAGCAATGCTTGCTTGGGGTGGGGGACAGGATGGTGAGGGGAAAATGAAGCTGTGCTTACTTTTTGCAGTTATTCTCAGTTGTGTCCCACTGTGATGCCGAAGTTTCTTAAGTGGACTCTAGGCCTCTCCCGGAGATGTTTTTGTTCATGGGTAGCCGTCTGTTGATATTTTTGGAGGGATGGAGGCAGGATCTCCTACTTTGTCATCTAGTGATACACTCCTATTCACTGACAATTTTAATTCCAGACTTTCAAAATAAAAGAAATGCTTGTCAAATATTCAATTATCAAAGAAAAGTTTTGTCGTGAGATTTCCTTTTGCTCTCCAATATTCCACTGCACATGAAAGAATTGAGTTTGAAAATACAAGGAAGAAAAAGTTTGTTACCTCACTAAACAGTGTAAGAGTGTATATTAAAACTTAAATTTTTAAAAATTCAAGTCAATAACAATTGTATACATTTTTCTATCATGACTCTATAGACAGATTATAAGTGATAGCATGTTATAACTTTGATCTGAAAAACTATAACATTTTAAAGTTTGTTGATATTAATAAATTCAGAGATATTTTCAAATATATGTAGTACCCATTAGAATTCAAACGCAGTAATAGTGAGTTGACACAATTGCTAGTGAATTTACTTAACATGTACATAATTTTAAAATTGGTATAATTTTGCTTCAAATTAAATCAGTTATTCTAAACAAATAACCATCTTAGTTTTATAAAAAGAAATATTAAATAAAAATGATTTTGATATTCTATTCAATTTTTGGCTAACTTTAAGGTATGTTTGGAAACATTTGAGTATGTGAATACACTTTTTCAACTACAAATTACATGAAATCCAAGTACAGGTTTGCTTTTCTAATTCAATTATAGCTTCTGAATTGAGGTATAAGTTTCAAATACACGCTGAATTTCTATGTATGAAAAATATCTCGTAATGTAAAATATACATTTTTTTTGTTCACGGATAGCTGTACAAAATATCTATAATGTAAAATATCTCATTAATGTTTTCATATAGATTACAAGTTGAAAAACTAATGTTTTTGATTCATTGATTTAAATATATCAAAAAAAGAGAAATAAAAAAATAAATATATCAAAATTAATTTTAGCTTCATTTTTTTTTTACTTTTGTTAATGAAGGCTACAAAAAATGTTAAAACACATGTGGCTTTTATTATTTAAGGTGGAGTAAAGTAGGTTTATAGTTGTCCATATGGAAAGTAATACAATACTTAATAAATAATAAAAGAATACACTGTGTTTCACATACTCACAACTGGAAACCTACTTTTGCCCCACGCTGTATTTGTATTGCACTGTTACAGATTACTTTAGCTTTTTCATGAAAGGATGAGGAGTGTTTCTGAAACATTTTGGTCATCTATATATTTTGAAAATAAAGCATATTACCAGTGATAGTCTATATCCCATTTTCAAAGTGCCAGCTAATTCACAAGCTATTCATTTTTACCAATGAAAATGCATTCTTGTAACATTTATTTTGCTTATTACTAAGACACAAGTGTTGGCTGAGATAAGTATAGCTAAAGTATAGACAGTAACTATGGGTAGCATCTACCGTTGGTATGTGGTCTTAATATTAAATGATGCTGGCTGACAACCTCTGGAATCAGACTTTCTGACTAGCACAACTCATTGCACCTAAACTATACGTGTGGCTTAAACTAACGCATATATGTATATATTACTGTTTCAACAGAAGTTGTAAGAAATTTATGTATATTGTAAATACTGCAGCCCACTTAAAACCCAAGATTTATTATGATGGTAACCAGCAATATATGTGTTTGTACCTGTTTATCCAATGTGAATGATTACCTATGTGTAGCAAGGTATGGTATGCAAACAGGAGAACATGATTGTTTAAAACAGAATTTTTTCCCTATATGTCTTTTTGGAAGGGACCTAAAACAAAGATGTCATGATACTAATAAGAATACTTATATTCTCTTTAATTGTGCCAAAATAAACATGCAAATAAATGTATTTGTTACATTATACACCTCTGTGGCTTTACTTTTTGTTTCTGTATTCCTTTTATGACAGATGATACAACACTAAAACTTCACATGCAGATTTTTTTTTAAGTTTCCTAGAGTTAAAACTATAGCCACTGACTCTGAGTTTTTTAGGTTCCCCACATTTCCCCCCAAAATATTTACTAAATATATGATCTCTTTTATTTCTGTCAGATTTTTTTTAATGATGATTTAAAATTTTTTGATAAAATTTTTATTTTAGAAAAGATTAGATTTCCCAGAAAATTGACAAAGATAGTACAGGGAGTTTCTATATATCCTTCACCAAGTTTTTCCTAATATTAGTATGGTGCATTAGTTACAATTAATGAACCAACAGTAACACATTATCATTAACTAAAGTCCATGCTTCAGATTTCATTAGTTTTTACCTAATATCCTTTTTCTGGTCCAGTGTACCACATGACATTTGCTGTCATGTACTTTTGGATTTAGCTTGGCTGAAACAGGTTATCAGAATTTCCTTGTTTTTCATGACCTTGACAGTTTTGAGAAATACTGATCATATATTTTACAGAGTGTCACTCTATTGGGATTTGTCTGTTTTCTCACAATCGGATTGGGGATATACATGGTTGGGTGGAAGATGACAAAGGTGAGGCAATATCCTCAACACATATCAAGAGTACATAACTTGTCAGTGACAACGTTTACTTTTACCACATGACAAAGGTATATCATGTTTTTCTACTGTGAAGTTCATTTTCTCTTCCTTTCACAGCTTTACTCTGTGAAAGAAAGTCACCCAAAGTAGTTTACACTAAAGGGATGGGAAATTGTGTTCCAATATTTTAAGGGAGGGGGCTGGTATCCTATATAATAAAAGATTAATACGCAAAGTGTCCGGTCGTCCAGTTCAACCAATCAAAGTGTAATATGCTAATGATATGCTAAGGCTGCTCAACTGCTCGCTATGATGTACACTGACCACGAGGGGGCAGACAGTTGACTGGTCGACCAGTCGCTATGACGTGCACTGACCACCAGGAGGCAGACGCTCTGACCAGTAGGTTAGCTTGCTGCTGGGTTCTGGCCGATTGGGACTGAGCGAGATGGGCTGGACACGCCCAGGAGCCCTCCCGGGGTCCCTCCCCAGCTGGCCAACCTCCCTCGGCCTGGGGTTCCTCAGCCTGGCCTGTACCCTCTTGCAATCCGGGACCCCTCGAGGGATGTTGGAGAGCCGATTTCAGCTCAATCTCGCAGGCCTGGCCGAGGGACCCCCACTGGTGCACGATTTGTGCACTGGGCCTTTAGTATCTATATAATTTTTTTTTTAATTCTACTGTATAAAAGGTGTCTTTTATAAATAAATTATGTTTTCTCACTTGGACTGTAAGTTCCTTAAAATCATTATCTGAAG
>NW_005880054.1:0-6584 GCF_000147115.1 Myotis lucifugus | reverse complement strand
CACGCTGATCCGGTGCCAGGAGGCCTCTCGGCTCTCTGATCCCGGTGCTGGGAGGCATATTACCCTTTTACTATATAGGATAGAGGCCTGGGGGGGCCTTGGTTTGCCCTGAAGGTGTCCTGGATCAGGGTGGGGGTCCCCACTGGGGTGCCTGGCCAGTCTGGGTGAGGGGCTGAGGGCTGCTTTCAGGCTGGCGGTTGTTGATTGAAACTCCCAACCGCTCCTTTTTTTTATTTTATTCTGGGCCAGCTTTAGCTCTGGCTCTAGCTCTGAGGCTTCGTATCTGGTTTGTTTCGGTTCTATAATCGAAACAATGTATAACTTCAGCTTTGAGATCCCGGCCTTCTATATTTGTTAGAATGTTTCAAACTGCCAGCTCAGAGGCCAGCAAGTCAGGCGGGGAACGTTGGGGTCTGCAGTCACTGGAGCAAGCAAGCCTCATGTTCGCTTCCAGCTGCCTGGCTGCCGGCTGCCATCTTGGCTGACAGTTAATTTGCATAAGGATACGCTGATTAGCCAATGGGAAGGGTAGCGGTTGTACGCCAATTACCATGTTTCTCTTTTATTAGTGTAGATTATAAATATTATATTTATTTTTAGTGAACATTTCATTATCAAAATATGCAACTGTACAACTTAATGTAAATGTGTCTAGGTGATTTGGGAGCATTAGTAACTATTTCATAAGCCATCCAAATAATAGAAATTTGCACACAAATACCAATGTTCTGTAATTATTTAACAGATATTTCACAATATAATGCATAATCTTTAAAGTAACTTGAGTGCCTCCTGGTGTGTTATAATTGCTCTTTGTTGTAAATATCACATAAATAATTTATAAGCTTTTTAGGCAGTGCTACATTCTCTCTCCTACATAGCTGGTAACTATTTTAAAATACAAAACTCTTTTTATTAACTGGGAATGTATCACTTTAAAGTACTGCTACATTATTTTGGGGAATGATTGTCTTGAACTTTTGGAAATATCCTTAGAAATCATGCATTAGTGCCAGAGATTTAAACATATATCTCTTTATGATGACTAACATGATAAGATTCAGAATGAAGAACATCATTAGACTTTTATGAAAGTCACTATCAATGAATTATTTGTATAGGTACAATATGCATTTACAAAATAAGTGTCACAGAAAATTTGAAAGCAATAACTACAATTATATAACTTCTGCAGTCAGGTAACTTAAATTTTGTTTGAGGTAAAAGTTATTAAACATAGAATAATGAGATGATAGTGATGTACTCAACTAAACACTCTATTTTGAATATGTCACGGCTGTGGGTCAATGGACAAAATGGGTGATGGGTCGATCACAAATTGATGCTACCTGGAATTAATAAGGTCTCAATTCTTCTTGCCAAATATTTTATACATCTCTTCCCTATCAAATCCCCTGAAGATTACTCCAAAATATCTCTGCTTGTTAATATCTTTGAGTCCTTCTATCCCGCCCCCCACAAACCTTCACCATTTGGAAATCAACTCACCTTAGCGTTTTGAAATAGAGCATAGAGATGGTCAGTAAGTAGGTGCAGGCTTTGAGGACAGAGAGAGCCCAAATCAGGAGGGCTTGTGTACAGTAGAGAGAAAGCGAAACAGTGAGTGAGAGTCCTCATGTGGACATTATAGAGGCAACCCATCAACAGCACAATCAGCATGGCAACGGTGCTCACGGAACAGGCATACGGTAGAGAACCAGGCAGGAGATCCACTCTCAGCTTCAGAGAGTCAGGCCACAGGGAGACTCATCTCCAGACACAGACCTACCGGTAATTCTGGAGGAAGTGAGCTAATCCTGGGATATTGGAATATATGATCAATGGAAGGACTCAGGCTCAGATTTGAGACTCAGTTTTTCAGCGGATACAGAGCCAAAGAGCACAATTAGCAGACATCTTGATTTGATAATGGCATCTGTTTACTGATCTCTTAAGACTGGGCCATTATAAAGGAAGCAGGGCACTTGTCTCGCGGAAATAAAGGGGGATGTCAAAATATTAAGCAATCAAGTTAAATAACATTTTAATGGAATATTTAAAAATCAAGTTAAGGCAAAAATTTATGATGAACAACATATTAAAGTTTTAAATTGTTAATCTATTTTTACTTAAGTAGCAACATAAGAGATATCATATAGCCTTAGGCACTTAACTGCCAAACAGATGATATAAACAATAAATATCTTAAGTGTATAAAAACAAAGAAAATTATAGATTTGTGAGGACTATAAAGATTTTTAAAATGGTTAAATCATTTTATTTTATTTTATTTAAAAAGTAAGTTTTAACTATATCTTTTAAACACCTGATATTTTCCTTAAGAAACAGTTTAGTTCCTCTTTTACAGGAAAAAGCATGTCACTTGCAAATTTTTAAAATTCTTTATTGTTTAAAGTATTACATATGTCTCCCTTTCCCCCATTGAACTCTCCCCAGTCGTTCCCATCCCCTCAGCACATGCCCTCACCCCCCTACTGTCTGTGTCCATGGGTTATGCTTATATGCATGCATATAAGTCCTTTGGTTGATCTCTCACCCGCCCCCACAATCCCCTGCTCTGCCCACCTTCCCTCTGAGGTTGGATGGTCTGATTGATGCTTCTATGTCTCTGGATCTATTTTTGTTCATCAGTTTATCTTGTTCATTATATTCCACAAATGACTGAGATCATGTGATATTTATCTTTCTCTGACTGGCTTATTTCACTTAGCATAATGCTCTCCAGTTTCATCCATGCTGTTGCAAATGGTAAGAGTTTATTCTTTTTCACAGCAGCGTAGTATTCCATTGTGTAGATGCACCACAGTTTTTTAATCCAGTCATCTGCTAATGGGCACTTAAAAAGCTTCTGCACAGCAAAAGAAACCACCAACAAAACAACAAGAGAGCCCACTACATGGGAGAACGTATTTGCCAATGTTATATCAAATAAGGGTTTAATCTCCAAAATTTATAGGGAACTCATACAATTTAACAAAAGGAAGATAAATATTCCAATCAAAAAATGGGCAAAGGACCTAAATAGACCTCTTTCAAAAGAGGACATACAAAAGGCCAAAAGACATATGAAAACATGCTCAAAGTCATTAATCATCGGAGAGATGCAAATCAAAACGACAATGAGGTACCATCTCATACCTGTCAGAATGGCTATCATCAACAAATCAACAAACAATGAGTGTCTGGCGAGGATGTGGAGAGAAATGAACCCTCCTGCACTGCTGGTGGGAATGCTGACTGGTGCAGCCACAGTGGAGAACAGTATAGAGTTTCCTCAAAAAACTAAAAATGGAACTCCCATTTGACTCAGTGATCCCACTTCTAGGAATATATCCCAAGATACCAAAAACACCAATCAGAAAGAATATATGCACCCCTATGTTCATAGCAGCACAATTTACAATAGCTAAGATTTGGAAATAGGACTAGAAAGATTTTAGAAGTAAGAACTGACCTGGAATTTGAAGTTCAGGCAGAGCTGGCCAGTACTGAAAGCAGTAAATACAACTATACTCATAATTATCACAACCTATAAAAACAATAATGAATTTTATCTACCAGATTTTTCACTTGGAAACAGTATTGTATTGGAAGGATTGTTTTTATTAACATCATAGGGTGAGAATTATACTTTAAGTGACATATTTTTAATAACAAGATATGATTTGACTTATGTAAGGCATTTTAATGGATAGGTGGTTTTTTAATAATGACCAAAAATGTCAAATTCACTGTCCCAACAATTTCCAAATGCAAAGTACAATAGCGTCAACTACATGCACATTGTTGTGTAGCAGGTCCCTAGAACACCCCCCATCCTATATCCACTGAACAAGCAACATCTCCCTGCTCCACCTCCCGCCAACCCCTAACTGAAAGATTTTTTATTTGAACATTTAGTCTGAGGCACCATTATCATGTTTGAAGATAGAAGCTGGATAGATCTGAATCTTCTCTCTGGCATCAGAGGTCAAGGCAAGTAGGCACAGTAAATCTGAAGGTTCTATTGCCTAAGGGTAAAGATGGGAACTATTTTGAGACTGCACAGTGATGGGTTTTGATGAGGTAATCAAATGATGAGAGCCTGATTGTCTTGCTATTTGATGTGTGCTGTAACCTGTCTCTCATATATCTCTAACATATCATCAGCAGCATTCACTAACATTTTTGTGGAAGTCAAGAAAGCAAAGGAAATCATAAAGAGGATGGTGAGGAAGAATAGATATGTAGATAACACATGAAAAGACAAAGTACCTGCTTGTTTTGTTGGATATTTTTGCATTTTGTAAAAGGGTACATGAAGTATCTTTTAGCTAATGTGGCTGTGAAATGATTCTGATAAACCTCCAATTTTCTGATAAAGCTTCTGAAAAACTGACATTTGCACTGAGAACTAAAGACAAGGACATTGGCTATTTTTTTGGAACATTTATTCTACATCCATTGTAGATGGTGTGAATTGTGAAAAATTTCCCCAAACTATGCCTTTGTGCTTCATCCTTTGAAATGGAGCAAGGCAGGTATCCTTAATGGCAATGGGCAAAGAATTAACTCTTCCCTACTCGTTGTCACTACCTCAGGACACATTACCAAACAAGTTATCCTACTACGTTGAAAACATTTTATGAACCAGAAAAAGCAAAAGCAAAAAAGAACCTGCTACTTCTTCTTCCTAGAAAAAACCTTCCAGGATATAATACAGATAAAAGAGAAGGAGAGATGAGCAAAGACATACAGACATCAAGATGTTTAGGTAGGGGGGCGGGGAATAGAAAGCAAGGAAGGAGAAATACAATTTCTGGGAACAATTCAGTGGGGGGTGTAAATTTTTCATGCACTAAAATTATCCAAAAACATCAGCACTCAACATATCTGACTATACATTCAGAGAAGACTCTTTATGCTATAGCCTTGACGTAGATCACTGATGCTTAGGCATTGCAATTGGCTGTACTCATTATTCTGAACTATTTTATATTGCAGAATGTAAAAGTGATGAGAAAAAAGGCATTGGGAGGGAATAAGGTCATTCCACCTCTCCAATCTCTAACAAACTTGAGATCTAGAAACCTCTATTCAATTCAAGGCTAAAAATGAAGCCAGAGAGATAACAACACAGGAGCCTTGAAAGATATTAAAGCATAAAAAAGAAAGCATTTTGATAAAAAGAGAAAGACATTCCTGAAAATAATTGCAAGAATATAAACAGAATAAATATACTTAATTTTTTTTTTTTGTCCAAAAAACAGGTCTACAACTTTTTTTTTTAAATCCTCAACTGAGGATATTTTTCCATGGATTTTTAGAGAGAGTGGAAGAGAGAGGGAAAGACAGAGAGAAATATTGATATGAGAGACACATCGATTGGTTTCCTCCTGCAGGAGCCCCGACCAGGGCCCAGGCTGGGGAGGAGCCTGCAACCAAGGTATGTGCAGGCTGACACTCTGTCCACTGAGACAAATCAGCTAAGGGAGGTCTACAGTATTTTAATAGTAAATACCTCACACAACATTGTGTGCTAGAGACAATGGAAAGTCTATTAAAAAGAAAAATATTTTAACACATGAATTTTATATCAAATCAGAATTTCTGATATGTATAAAAGTTGAAAGACATGATTCAGAGACTATAAAACTCCTGTGTATAATATATTTGCAAACAACATTGTAAGTTAATCAAATTCAGAAAATCAAGAATGGAAGCACATCATCCCATTGTATAGGTATAGAATAGATAGTTAATGCCATACTGCTGAGACCAACAAAATTAAATTATATTTGCCCTTAATGACAAGCATCTCTTATATCATTGGTTAAGGCCTGGATTCTGATACTTAACTGACTGGGTTTAAATTGGGCATGAGTCATTATTACCTGTAAAATTGTATGTCTAGTACATACTTAGTCCTTGATTAGTAGAGCTATTATTATTGTTAGATATTTAGATATTTTTTATTATTATATATAATGTGTAATTCATTCAGCATGTTTCTTTTTTTCAATTACAGTTTACATTTAATGTTATTTTGCATTAGTTTAAGGTGTACAGCATAATGACAATAATATTCTTTACAAAGTGATCCCTTGATATTTTTAGTAAGGACTTGACACCATACATAGTTATCACAATATTATTGACTATATTCCCTATGCTGTGCCATACATTCCTATGACTATTTTGTAACTACATTTGGTATGTTTCTTAATATGGATGCCATTATTTTTATTTGGAGAAATTCCTAGAAGTAAAATCTCTGGGTCAAACTAGAGGAATGTTTTAAGGGCTTTAAGTACTAACTCTCATTAGCAGAGTACATGAAAATATATGTGAAAATGAATTACTCCTTCTTCCCTTTAAAGACAACTCTTTTAATTTAAAAAATTATTTTTAAATTAATGGACAACATTGACATACTGTTATTTAAACATTGAATTTGTAATTGTGAAACTGACATTTTTGTACAGTTAGTATCAATTTATTGTCTTTTGTTAATTGTCTGTTTCTGCAGGATATGCCTATTTCTATTGGGGTATTGATGCTTTATTAATGAATAATCCAAAAGT